>NC_136971.1:26204747-26247247 GCF_032717465.1 Coenobita brevimanus
ACCGTGTTCAGAAGAGCTGAATGTGTAGAGCCTCACCACACATAAGAACTGTACTTTACAGTACGGTACATATGGGTAAAGAAAATCCTTGCATAAAGTGAACAGCTTTGCCGTCGTAAAGAAGACCCTAAGTCGGCTTATCACACCTAATCAATTGGAAGCTGATTTTACATGAGGGACAACAAGAACTTTATATGGTAAACCCCAAGAGAATGAAACCCGAAGTATGTTCAGTGATAATGCAGAGAGATTCAGTACTGAGAACAAAGCTAAAAGTCACAGTGAAAGATCAAAGATAAAGGCCACTGGGCAAAGTTAACTCATATAGTTATAATATGATTTAAATTAAAGATGATAGAAGCTTAACGTTATTGACTCAGACACCAATGAAAATTTGATTTTAAGAGTAATGTGATTGCACAAGGTCATAGGTCAAATTCAAGTGTTCGGCCCTTGGACCAGTTGGTGGGCACGGTTTTTGCGCTTTCGGTGCTATTTAGTGTTGATTTTATCACATAATCGTTCCCATTTTTTTCGGAATACTTCAGCTTGGGGATGAAAACGTGTAAAGCAAAAATGGAGTAAATGTCTAGTGGTTACATATCTGATATATGCTAAATATTATACAGTTTAGGATATTTATAATCCAACAGCCTCTGCATCTACTTAAAGCATGCACAGAGAGTGCTAACTTCGCGACCCCCAATCGTTCAAAGGGTTGAACATCTGAGCTTGCTTTCTGACCTTGACTTTCGACCGAATCATTATAAAACGGAATTACATTACTTTGTTCGCCGCTGACCCACAACCGTTTCATGAACCTTGGTACAAATCAAATAAAATTTATTTTCATTGAACTTGCTCTGTAACCTTGATATTAAACCTGTGATCAAAACCGAATAACTCACTTCCTCGAGCTGCTCTGTCCTTCAACCAAATTTGGTCCTAATGAAATCAAAACTGTTTTATAGAGCTGAACATTTGTCTTTGCCCTGTGGTCTTTAAATATAAAGGATTGGTCTCGAATTCTAATAGCTTCATTCTTCCTTTCCTCAGAATCTTTTCATAAACTTTATCAAAATTAAATAAACTCTGTTTAAGCTGATGATGTTACATCAGGCTTTTAACTACCCACGTGACTGATCTTTTAAGTTTTCATTTATAAAAAAATAATAGGTCAAATCCTTGGCTTTCCTCCTTCCCCTTCACCAAATTTGGTTAAAAAAAAAAAAAAAAAAAAAAAAGCTGTTCGAGTTCTGTTCCTCACACACACACACACACACACACACACACACATACATACATGTATAATGTAAAGCATTACACCCACTTTCACTTTGCGAGCCCGGATGTTCAAGACAGAAAGAAAAAACTATCCCCAAAACCAGGAAATATAAATAAGATTGAAAGGCACGATGGAAAGAAACAAAAGCAGATAGCAGCATAGACAGAAATTACCAGTTACAAATGAAGACAAATGTCAACAGACAAAAGAAAATGAGGCAATAATAACAGCAGTTTGAATTCAGGAAAGGTTAATCTTGTGTCAAAATCCTACTGAGTTTTTACAGCAATGTTGTGGATATCATACAGGAAATGGACGGCTGGGTAGAGTGTATCTACCTGGATACAAGAAGGCGTCTGGTTTGACAGAGTACCGCACAAAATATAGCTATGGAAATTTAAAAAAGGCTGGAGTGAATGGGAAATTGTTAAAATGGACGGAAAATTATTTAGTGGGAAAACAAATGAGAATAGTTATAACTGACATGTGTTTTTAGAAGATCAGTGTCACTAGCGTAGTGCCGCAAGACTCACTTTTGGCACCTATTATGATTTTTATATATGTAAATGATATGACAGAAGCGTTAAAGTTACATGAAAGTGTTTACACATGATGGAAAAATTATGTAACGAACCCTGATGAGAGACGGTTGTGATGAGTCTCAAAAATTATTTTGATAAGTTGTACAGCTGCAGCCAGAGTTGGCAAATGGATTTCAGAATAAAAAATGTCATGTCTTGGAAATGGAAATAAGTTGCAAAAGACCTAGTTATGTGTATGAAATGGGAAGTGAGAGGATTAACAAAGCAGGAGAAAAGAAAGATCTAGGAAAGACCATACTGGATAACCCATCACCAGAAAAACATTAAAAAAAGAAAAAAACAAAAACGAATACACAGACGGACAAATACGTACACCGACAAAAACACAAACTGACTAAAGCGCGGACAGACAGAAAACAGACAGCCAGATACCGGTACATCGATAGACAAAAACACAGATTAATATTATAATTATACTGATGAAAACAGAAAGATAGGGTCAAGGACAAAAATATAAGAAGAGAAAAAGCCTGATAGAAGCATAGTCAAAGAATGGCAGAGGGAAAAAATTGCCCGAAAGAAAGGCAGACATAAAAGACAAATGGAAACAGTGATTAACAAACAGCTAGAGAAAGAAAGAAGACGAGAAAGAATGACAGAACAACAGACAAAGAGAAAAAGACAGAGAGACGGAAAGTTCTGCATAAAGAACAAAACGACGACAGAAAGAATGACCAATGGACAAAAAGAATAAAAGTATGGAAGGAAGGAATAACTAGTTACCTATTACTTTTGTGTAGCCACAATAAGGAAGCTTCGCCACGTGCTATATAAGGTATGTTTAATATAACCAAGCTCTGAAGATCCTAAGGAAATTTCTTGTGTAACGGGAACAGGATCTGAAGACAAAGGTGTCGAAGAACGCAGGTGCAAATTTTACGTTTGTCTCAATAACTGGCTAAGACCTACCTATATGCTTCACTGTTATCATAATCCTTACATTTCATAAAAGGGACCATAACTATATATCTGGAAAGTTACAGCTTTAAAGCTTTTGTAATTTTCTCAAAGAAAGGTTGCAATGAAAAAAACTTAGCAGATTTGAATTCGGTACTTTCCTCTTGGCTAAATGGCAAAATAATTAAGCCAGAATTATTCAGCAATCATTTTTTATCATAGACTATTCAACCAAATAGCTGTATCTCAGTTAGTTTCTGAGACATTTCGATTCCAAAAAGGCAATTTTTTGGAATACAAATGAGTATATCACATTCAAAATTGGCCAAGGTCATTTATATTGGACAAAAGAACATGGATTACCCTAGGGCACCTTCACGTGTAATATAATCAAGATTGAAGAAAAAAAAAAGGTGTAAAGAAAAGTAATACTGATGAAAGGAAGCTTCGCCATTTACGTGGCGAAGCTTAATACTAAACAAACATGTTTAAAGCCCCCTTATTTATACTGGGGTGAGATGTGGTGGTGTTTTGGTGTGCAAACTTCTGCTTCATGAGGCATTCTCAGATTACTGGCCTGACAAATGCTTCTTCCTCTGGCCTTTCTCCAACCTTGTCTTCGACTTCCCTCTCCTTAATAAGGAAACCTTTGCTCATGACTGTACCACAGTGGTTTAGATGCTGAAGAGGTAAATTAGCTGTGGCTTAGGAACAATGGGAAAGAGAGAGAGAGAGAGAGAGAGAGAGAGAGAGAGAGAGAGAGAGAGAGGAGGGAATCATGATGTCAATTTTATGGTTATCTCCTTTGCCACGACCGCCTTCTGTTAAGTTATGGTGGCAGAGAGAATAATATGAAACACAACTCTTTGTACTCGCCCGGATAACGGAGATTGCTTTAGACCTTTCAGTTCGAGAGGTGCTCCCTAAGTTGAATAAAAATTGCCTTTTTTACCTATTTTACTCTAACGTGGATAAAATTACCAAATCACCATCTTGGTCACTGAGTTGTAGCGAGAGGTAAACACTAGACTATGATACTTGCCATAAAGAAGTGACCTGGAAATGATGCTGAACCACAGTGTTCTCATATTTTACTATTCATCAAAGTTAGAAAAGTTGCGAAATGAAAAAAAAAAAAACTTGGCCAAGATAGGGCAAAACAACTACAGTAACAAGGCTATAAATTCCCACAGACCTATGACGCATTGACTCATTTTTCTTGCTGCCACTGATGAACATATTTAACGCAAGCTGATATGAAGCGATTAACTGAGACTATAGAAATACTTGTTTTTGAAAAGTATTCCCTGAACAAAATATCGCGCAGCTATAAAACGTATGAAAGATATGTGACTGCTTAGGAATCAAGATATTAGAAGAGTCATCATAATGAAGGGGTTACAGAAAATTAGCCCAGTGACAATGGTGACTCTTATTATATAAAATTTTCCTACTGTTAGACATTTGGAAGGATTACATTTAACCATCTTTAACCATTTCAGTACACAAGATCTGTCCTCACTTATATAATATCGTCTGATTAATTCTCAGTGATATGGATATCACTATACACTCACGCGTAATAATATCTCCCCCGGGGTTAATCTTTCCTTCCCCCTTATACCCTTGAGAGAGAGAGAGAGAGAGAGAGAGAGGGGGGGGAGGAGGGGACTGGGACCAGTTCTATCCCACCTTGAGCCCACAAGTCCCCCACCTTCAGCCACCACTTGCCACTTAGTGCTTAGCCACAAATTTTCTTGTGTCCTGTAAAATACGGCCAAACAACTATTGCACACGCTGTCAACAGCCAATTGGGTGGTATTTAACAATAAATTGTTAATTGCAGGCATAAAGTAAGGACAGCATTGACAAACAGTGTAATCCACATTATAGTGCCCCAAATGACTCTTGGCTGAAGTGCTTGTTTTCTCCTTCCTCCCCCCCCACCCCGGCCTACACCTCTCTCTCTCTGTTAGGATCTACATTATCATAGTGCAATTCATAATAGATAGCAACATAGATGTGTAGTCTTAAAAACATGATAATCAAGCTAGGTGTGGGAAAGGAAATGTGTTTGCAAGATTACAGTAAAGGAATGTTAGATGTGCACCGGAAATGCTACATACACACAGACACACACAAGCTTCTAGAACTCGTACATACGTCCAGTACACGTGACAAGCTATCCGACACTAGAAAGGAGGAATTAGACAAGCAGAAGGAGGCTAGCTACAGAGGCGAGAGGTTGTAAAGAGAGAAGAGAAGAGGGGTCCAGCGAGAACTTAGCTAGCGTACTGTACCGTATATACGCTCCTGTGTCATACACACAGTGATCAACTTAAAGCTTCCCTTTGAAGATAAGAAACTACATTCAAGACCCAATATCCATCTTTAACTTCTCCTGTCACCGACTACACTTGAACTAAAGTTACTTCCTCACATATTTTACTCGGCTACGACTACTAAATTATCAATCGCAAGACTCACATATCTCTCTCTCTCTCTCTCTCTCTCACCCCTACCCACCTCCGACTTTAGGCTCCTGTGTGCGTGTGTGTGTGTGTGTGTGTGTGTGTGTGTGTGTGTGTGTGTGTGTGTGTGTGTGTGTGTGTGTGTGTGTGTGTGTTGCATGCCATGCTATTCAACTTTATAATGTGGGGTGGAATGGTTCCTTTGAAACAATTATAATCACAAATAATGGTATCATGTTCTTCATTTATGATTGGCACATTAGGAAAAGTATAATCACAAAAAATAAAATACATATACTTGCCGTCATCACTGTGTGTAATAAATGTTGTCCGCATTCAACGAACATAAAGACGAGTTGACGGTGGAACTACCCAACGATTAGGCCTAAAGGAGAGAGAGAGAGAGGGGGGGGGAGGGAGAAAATAAGCACTATAGCCCAGAGTCATGTTGGGCACGATAATGTGGATTACACTGTTTGTGAATGTTGTCATCAGTTTAAAAGTACAGTTAAATAATTTATAGTTAAATACCATCGAAATCTTGGCCGTTGACAGCGTGTGCAATAATACTTTAGTCATATTTTACAACTTGAGAAAATTTGCAGCTAAGCACTAAGCGGCAATGGTGGCTGAAGGTGGATGACTTGGGGGTTGAAGAAGGGATAGAACTGGTCCCAGTCCCCCTCTTCCCTCTCTCCAGGGTATAGGGTGGAAGGAAGGAGGTAACCCCGGAGGAGAAATTAGTACACGTAAATGTACAATGGTGGAGTGGTTTAGAGCTTTCAAGGGATGAATTAGTAGTGGAAAGGGACTAATTTATGCAGGGGCATTGTTTATACTCGTAAACTGGTGGCTCCACTGTACTCTTATACAAACATCCCTCAGTTCCTCTAAATCTATTGAAAGAAGTTTGATGATTAAAAGGAATGGATAACTTCTGCCTGCATTCCATAAGGTTCACGCTCAGACGAGCGTAGAGTCACACACACACACACACACACACACACACACACACACACACACACACACACACAAGAACAACAAGGAATGGATCATCAGTGTGACACCAGTATTCTTTACGGTCGGCAGGAAAATGAAAGTGAGGTGGTGCTGGGACTGCAACACCTCGTGGGTGCCTTCCTGTTGCTGGTGTTGGGCCACGGCCTCGGTTGCATCGCTTTCCTCGCTGAACAACGCGGTCGATATTGGAAGATCTACATGACTGAGATTCGGAAACAAATCTACAATTAATAATCCCGTAATTATTAACTTAATTTACTTATTCATTATATTTCATTGAAGGAGGGTACTGTACAAGGAAAGCCGGACTGTTCCAACCACAGTGGGCTGCAGGCCGAAGCTGTCCCTCTTCCTTTATCCACCATCCTTCTTTCGGAAGATAGGGAGGAGTTGCGGGAAATTTCTGTAACCAGGTAGCTCCTCCGCGTGGTCATATTGATACCAAATTTACGGCCAACTCAGTCTCGTCACTATGATTCTTTTCTAAGAAGGACAAAATATTTTTACTTCTCATTCATGCTGGAAATCTACTTTCAAGCTACGACCAGGAAATTGTATATAGCTAGGTGGCAAAACATAGGAGTTACGAGAAATTAATTTTATGGTTGTTAGTGAATCCTGGCGTATGTTTATTATTAATGTCTGCGGATGTCGAGCTCCTAGTGTTCATCATTCCTCATGGTAGTGCTGGAGAGGAACGCCCACTTCACGTGGTGGTATCAATACAACCACGCAGAGGAGCTACCTGGTTACAGAAATTTCCCCCAACTCCTACCTATCTTCCGAAAAGACGATGGTGGACCGAGGAGGAGGGACAGCTTCGGTCTGACGTCCATTAGGGTCACTCCCAGATGAGGCTGGGATTGAAGTTACTATACGAACTTTCCTCAGGCTTTCAATTTTCTTACCTTGTTTATACTCAGTTTCCAATATGCTTACCTTATTTATGCTTTTCTTTTTGTGTCAGTTAAATTCCCTATGATCAAATTTGAATTGCAACCTTGGATGCATTAATTTATCTCCAATTTTTGACTAACAGATTGAAACATAATATGTATGGACATCAGAGATATGTGTGAAGTGTAGTTACATTAGGTTGTAGTTTGTTATAACTGCCTTACGCCAAACGCCACGAGTCAGTTTACGCCTCAGAAAAAGACACTGCAAATGTGCGAATATATTCATTATGTGTGTAAAATACAGAAATAACAGTGTGACAGACGTTCTACTTGTTTTATTGATTAGGCTTCCAATAAACAAATTAAAGGTACTTCAGATCGTACTGCTCCATTTATGCTATGGGTCGTATGAGAAAAACTTAAATTTCAAAGCGAATTGCAAGTCCCTAATTTTTTAAGGTCAGTTATGGAACGCCTGTGGCTATTAGGTGTGGCCAGCCTGCGTCCTACAGTAATGAGAACAGCCAGCAATGAATGTGAAAGACCAAACACTTTCCATCTCAGCAATATTAGAGGTTTGTATTCCACTTTGCCAATTTAAGGCTTATGCATACGACCATAAGAATAAAAGAATATCTTTTTGAGGTAAAGATAGATAATTACTTTTATGCAGTATGTGAACATAAACCATAAAGCAGATAATATGTTCAGCTGTAGACAATATTTGACTTTCATAAAAAGCAGACTTTACTCATCTACCAGAAGACCCGCCATGTCGTAAAAATACTCCCGCTAATACCAATACACCAGTCCTGTATGAGACAGCCCTAGCATGTGTTCAATATGGACGGTGGGTGTTAATGCCATAAAAATACCCCCGCTAATACCAATACACCAGTCCTGTATGAGACAGCCCTAGCATGTGTTCAATATGGACGGTGGGTGTTAGCGCCGAAGTGGTGACATGTAGAGGTGCATGGTATGTTGGAGGACTACTGGGCCTTGGGAGCAGGCAGTGAAACCTATGCCCCGAGTCGGACACATTAAAAAAAAAAAAAAAAAATCTTGGGTTTCGAACTGTCTTGTATGATATCTTTCTGTTTTGATACTGTTGACTGTAAGTATACACTCAGTCATCAATATTTAGAATTCTTCCAACACTAAATCCACCAACATATCATAAGCGTACATCAATGAGTCAGCCCTAGCAAGTATTAAGCACCGACTGAATAACAGCACCCAAGTGATTGGCTGTAGCTCCTTCTATGGAGTAAAGTGTCCTGGAGTAAAGTGTCCCAATTTCGCTGAAGTATCGTCAAAGTTGTTTACCTCACGTAAGTTAGGAAAGCATTGCTTAACTCAAACATAATATCAATTATCGGATACGTTTATATAAAGATATAGAATGTGGTGAATGTTTTTCGCGTGTTAGATAGAGATAGGATTCCGGAGGCTTGAATGATGAGTGAATGGAAGCGTGGTCCATTGAACTGGGTTGTCTGGACTTTGCTACTCCTCACCTTGCCTTAGGGTGGGAAAGGAGGTCAGGATGATGATGATGAATGAAAAATTCCATAAAATTAGCATATGTTACGTGAGTGTCATGGTGACCAGAGTCATGAAGCGGGAGAATGACAACAGGGTGATACCGAATGTGGGACAGGAATTATATTTTATTTACACACATCATAGGTCTACAGAATGCTTCAGATTGATGAATGAGAATCTTTTTATACAATAGTTCGGATCTGATAAACTATGACCTTGATCAAATCATAATGTAAGTCATTTTTATGAAACAGCGTAGAATATTAAACGATGAGCACTATGTAATTACAGTTAAAAGTGAAAAGCATTCAGATGATGCATTACAGGTAAACACCATGGCTCTGGCTGGATGAGATATTTGGAGAAATCTTTTGCTCATAATAAGATTTAGAGGGAAGGGTCGGATATACATTTAATAATGCAAGACATCAAAAAGGCCATGCTAACGATGTAAACTCCGTCACTACAAGAGGCTTTAACTTACCTAAATATAGTTGTTGTTAACAGGAATAAAATGAAGTTGCCATTGGACGAAAGCATTAAGGAAAAACTTTTTAAAATTTCAATCACTGGAGTACCCAATAAGCTGAATATAATTGTAGATGACAAACGAGGGTAAAAAAGCAGGCAATGCAATTAAGTGGTTAGCATTTTAGAATAATTTCTAAATGCCTTAATGACTTTGTCCAACTAATCCCGATCTCGCGAAATAAGTGCATTTCTTGACTTTTGTCAATCTTGCAAAGCGGGATGGGAGCATCTTCTGTAATCCGCCTTATACCGTTCCGATATTCTGTGTGTGTGTGTGTGTGTGTGTGTGTGTGTGTGTGTGTGTGTGTTTATTTCACCGGGTCGGTCAGGATCACTTGATGGTCGTGATCGTCAGCTTTTACCCTCCCGGAAGGGAGCTGAGAGCTCATATAGTCCGATCTAAGGGCAAGGCTGTGACCTTCACACACTCACACACCCGTCCCCTTGCTCAAGGGGGGCAGTAACCACCCACTTCGTCAGTGAAACTTTTCGCAACCTGAGCGAGGCGCGAACTCCCGTCTAACAGATGACAAGCGAGAACGTTACCACTGAGCCAGTGTGTGTGTGTGTGTGTGTGTGTGTGTGTGTGTGGTGTGCTTTAATTATTACCTGAAGGATATTTAGTGGATTTGAATGAATCTTACCAGGAAAGTTAGTCGAGTTCCAGGGACGGCATTTCACTATATACAATATTCTCACCAAGATTATAGGGGGACCAGCCCCTCTACGCAAATTAAAAATTATCAAAAATAAAGAAAGGAGGGCAGATATGGCTTTGATATCTTAGTACATGTTGTGCAATAGAGACTCATTTGTAGTGGGATATTTGAGGAGTGTGACCCCTTCCAATGATTCTTGGGGGGGTCAGTCCCCCTCCAAAATCTAAAACGATCAAATATAGGGGAAAGTGAGTAGATGGTTTTCAATGAAAATTATCAGCTCATTTAGCCTGGCTATTTGATAATGTACTCGACTACGTAAAATTTTCCACCATTACCTTTTGAAGGGTCAGCCCTCCCCCCCATGAAAATCTTATTCATTCATTCATTCATCATATAATCCAGTGTTGCTCCATGAGGAGCCTACGAGCCCGAGGCTAGGAAAGTTGGTCCTGACATTCAAGATGAGAGTGACCTGCCTCATTCATCCCTGAGTGGCATTACTCAGGGATGAGTGAGGCTGGTCACTCTCATAACAAATGTCAGGACCAACTTGCCTAGCCCAGGGCTCATACGCTCCTCATAGAGAAACACTGGATTAGATGATGAATGAATAAATGAATAAGATTTTGATGTGGGGGGGAGTGGCTGACCCTTCAAAAGATAATGGTGGAAAATTTGTAAATCTTATAAAGGACACAAAACAGGGGAAGGAGGACAGTTATGGCTTTGATATCCTAGAACATGTCATACAGTGGACTTTATTCCAGATGCGACATTTGGGGTTCGTGACCCCACCCTCAGTGATTCATGAGGAGTCAATACCTTCCCCCAAATATATATGATCAGAAAAAGGGGAAATACTGAATGAAACTTACCAGGTGAGTTCGCCTGGTTAATCTAAAGTTTTCCACTACAAACAGTTTTCCACCCCTGACTTTTAGAAAGGTCAGCTCCCATCACCTATTTAAAAAATCCTAAAAATCGTAAAAGCAGATCAGGTATGGTTTTGGTATCCTAGTACATGTTAAACAATGGACTGTCGTCCGTAATGCCATATTTGGAGAGCGTTAACCCTTATTGATTCTTGTGGGTCAGCCCCCTTACCGAAAGTATAAAAGATCAGAAATGGTGGAAAGCAGCAGATGGATATCAAGGAAATCGACATACATATCGCAGGATTAGGTATACATTTTCCATGTTTTGTCTGAATACACAAGAAGACATTGCACATCGATATTTGGGGAGCATGATGATTCTCTCTCCAAGATTTTGAGGTGGCCAGCCCCGATTTAGAACAAAAAATAATCACAAACAGGAGAAAGAATTGAATGACACTTGCCAGATGAGTTCATATGGTTACTCTGGAGGTTTTCCACTATATACTATTTCCTAACCATAAATTTTTAGGGGATCAAACCCTCCTCACCAAAAAAAAAAAAAAAAAAAAAAAATCGGAAATAGTGGAAGGAGGGTAGATATGTCTTTCAGATCTTAATACATGTTGTACAATGGACTCTCATCCGCAATGTGATATTTGGGGAGCGTGAGCCCCTAATGATTCCTAAGGGGGTCCCCTCCCAAAAATAAAAATGATCAGAAATACAGGAAAGATCTGAATGGTCTTTCCTATGAGGGTTTGTTTGGTTACTGGGAAGTTTTTCTGCTATGTACAATTTCCCAACCACGATTTTTACGAGGGTCAGCCCTCTTCAGCAATATAATTTGCTTCATAACTAAAGAAAGGTGGGTAGATATGAGCTTGGCACCTAAGTAAATGTTGTTCCGTTGTCCAAGTGAATATATATATATATATATATATATATATATATATATATATATATATATATATATATATATATATATATATATATATATATATATATATATATATATATATATATATATATTGTGGTGTTTGGAGATATATGGTACTTAACTGTAGTAAACAAACGCATTTTAAAAATGAAAACGTAGACCCTAAAGCCTGTGTAACGAGGGAAGTGATTGGCTGAAGGTTGAATGTGGAGAAAATCGGTTGTTTCCTATATAGCTGTACTCTTTAATAAAGGGCAACTAATGTATAGCAGATTTCATAAAAAATAATAAATGTAATGAAGTATGTACATAGCAAATGAATTTCTATCTATCTATCTATTACCAGACGCCTCAGTCCCGTTTGGGGTGGCCACAAACAAATCGCCTCCAAGTCGCCCTGTCCCCCGCCATTTCACTGCCCTGCTCCCAACTCACACCCCCCTCTCTCATATACCTCTCCACCCCATCCCTCCATCTCATCCTCGGCCTCCCCCTCCCTCTTCCCCCCGCCACCTCACTCACACTCTCTTCGTCAGTCTTCCACCCTCCATCCTCTCCACATGGCCAAACCACCTCAGTGTGTTCCTCATAACGCTTCCTATCACATCCACATCCACACCACAACGCTCCTTTATATCTTCATTCGTCAGCCTGTCTCTCCATGTGACTCCACAGGCTCCTCTTAAATAACTCATTTCCACTGCTCTCACTCTTGACTTCTGTCCTTCCAACAACGTCCAAGCTTCACTTCCATACGTTAGAGTTGGTATCACAATACTGTCATGTAGTAACTTTTTCACTTCCATGCTCACTTCCCTGTTTCTTATCACCGCTTTCAAAGAACCAGCAACCTTTCTTCCCTGCTGTACCCTTTCAAGCACTTCACCCTCCAAACCTCCATCCTTACTCATCACACTACCCAAGTAGTTAAACGTACTCACATTTTCCAATTCCTCACCATCCAACCTCGCTGTATATTCACTGACTTCACCTCTCTCAAAGACCATCACTTTACTCTTCCCCACATTCACCTTTAGATTCCGTTTCTTACACACTCTCCCAAACTCATCCACCAAGCCTTGCAGCTCCCCTTCGTCTTCACTCAACAACACAGTATCATCTGCAAACAACAGTACAGGGAGTTTCCAAACACTATCCTCTCTCACCAGGGCCACTCCAACATCCACTGCCCTACCTTGTACCTCTTTTATTACCCCATCCATGTACAGATTGAACAACCATGGAGACATGACACATCCCTGTTTCAACCTAACTTTCAAAGAGAAAAATTCACTTAGTTCACCACCCACACGCACTGCAGCCTTCGCACCATCATACATACTCTTCACAGCATACAATAACTTCCCATCTACTCCATATATTCTTAACACTTTCCACAATCCTTGTCTATCCACCCTGTCATATGCTTTCTCCAAACCCATGAAAGCCACATACAACTTCTTTCCCTTCTCTAGAAACTTTTCCACTAAAGATCTAAGAATGAATATCTGATCTACACAACCTCTTCCCTTCCTAAAGCCTCCCTGTTCTTCTCCAACTAATTTCTCTGTTCTTTCTCTAACTCTGTCAGTAAGTATCCTACCATACACTTTTCCTATTATACTAAGAAGACAAATCCCCCTATGATTACCACACACTTCTTTTTCCCCTTTTCCTTTGTAAAAGGGAATAATTATACCCGACTTCCAATCCTCCGGGACTCTACCTTCCTCCCAGGCCAATCTGCACATCTTCCACATCCATTCTACTATCTCTCCCTCATGCTTCAGCATTTCACCACACACTCCATGAATTCCTGGGGCTTTCCCTGATTTAACTTTCTTCATTGCTTCCACAACTTCTATCCTACTGATTTCTTCCTGTCTTCTCACCTCCCTCCTTCTCCCAGTCATTCCTCAGCCACTTATACTCGCATTACTTCCATCCTCTATGTTCAACAATTCCTTAAAGTGTTCTCTCCATCTGCTCACTTTTTCTCCCTTCTCCACTAGTATTCTACCATTTTTATCTTTGTAGAAAATGGACACAAATACTGTACACCTCCATAATCGTAATAACTAGCATCATTGCACATATCAGGAAGCTGGTGGTATGTAGAATGGCTTCGTATCAGGTTCACCAAGGCAGCAGGACTACATACCTTTTCCTGTTTTTTAACCTGATGTCATGTTGTACAACTTTACAACTTTTACGTTATCTAACCACATTGCTTACAGTGTCTTACAAAATGTAATTAATTACATAATCACCAATAAGAGGGTTGTCTTGACCATATAATGAGTTCGAATAATCACAACAGAACATAAGAATATCTTAGGCCATACTAAGAATGCCATGTTATGAAAACGAGATGGTAAGGGAACCACAGGAATGATTTCTAAATGATTTTATTACTTAATAGTCTTTTCGCATTCCGGTCCGTGTGTGTGTGTGTGTGTGTGTGTGTGTGTGTGTGTGTATGTGTGTGTGTGTGTGTGTAAAGCTGTAAATCATCTAGGGGTGGTCCATGATTAGTGGCTAAGAGGGTAGGTTGGTGGGCAGTGTGGGTGGGCAGGGTGAGTGGACAGGTGGACTGAGTGGGCAGGCGGATGAGGTAACTGAGTGGGTGGGCACATGGGTGGGTACATAGGCTTTTTGGGTAGCTGGATGGATGTGTGGCTCCCAGAGAACAAGCCAGGAGTCTTGTAGGTTAGTTGGTGGACAGGTGGGTTGATGTTGAAAAACAAACCCACTGGGGACTAGGCTGAGTGTGTCCGTATATAGAATAGGCTCATATGAGGAAACTAGTCCTTGAAAGAAATGGAAACATTGCTACATACTCTAGGGTAACTAAAGCCCACTTAAAAAACTTATATATTTATATAAATACAGAGAGAGAGAGAGAGAAAAAGAGAGAGAGAGAGAGAAAGAGAGAGAGAGAGAGAAAGAGAGAGAGAGAGAGAGAGACCCTATAGAAAGAGAGACTGGACAGCCGCCATTATGTGTCAACGTGTATACGTTTGGGTCGTTCGTTTGTTCACAGATTCCCTGCACCTATAGTGCGGTCAGTGGGGTATGGGCTGGTATGGGCTGGTTAAAAAACAGTAAGGGGGGAGGACAGGACCTGGGGATGACCCAGGACATGCCTCCTGTCTCCTGGCTGGCTTTGTGGTGAGTGACGTTTGGGTCGCTCTCTCGCGTTCATATAGAGACCAGTGGCGCGTTGCTAAATACCACCATTCAGTTAACTAATATTCACGTATTATTGACGGTTTTTGAATATTTGTAATTCTATGTTTGCATTAGGTGTTGTCTTTTTAATAGATAAAGATGCAGCAATATTATATATTCCTCTATACATTACGTTGGATAATATCCAAGCATATAAAGATGAGTGACTGAGTTTGAAGACGACGTTAGGTACATGAATACCGAGTATTTACATATTTTGCCCAGCTAACAGCTTAACCCGCCCCGTCCCGACCAATTTTCCACCACTGACCCCCCCCCAATCCCGACCAAGTTTGGAAATTTTTTTTTTTTTTTTTTTACTCAAACCTCTGCTTTTGGTGAGAAACATCGAAAATTCATAGAAAAATTGCCCACCTGAGCTTCAAAATACTCGATACGGATAGCAGTACCCCTTACCTTACTGGGTTTTTTATCAGGCTGGCTCCAAAGAAAACGAGTTCTATGGGAGGGTAACTATTCCACACCACTCATAAACGGTATTTATTTATTTATTTGGTATGAATTTATATGTAGTACGAGAGTATATTGGTTTTCACACAGTAATATAGGCAATATAAGCATTGTTTCACTCACCAAACACATCAACACACCTGACCTTTTTTTGGCGACATTACCTGATCATCATTTCTGACTGTTTGTTCCTCTAATGCTATGTAAACCTTGTCCTCCACATTGTCATTGATTGGAGAACCACTCTGGTCTTGAATTTCGTACCGTGGCACATGTCTTTACTGGGCAGGTCACTGGTAACAGGTGAATTGCCGAGACAATGGCGTGCGGGGGGGGAGGTCATGTGGGGTAAGGCATTGACCCTGCCTGGCGTCTTGTAGAGGAGGGTGTCCCGTGTATACTTACCAAAAATCACACGCGAAATATGAAAATTGTGCAAATTAGGGACCTAGCAATTGATGTGCATTTATATACATCAATGGGAGTCACAGTGACAAAATATGTGGACGTATATATACGTCAACGGGACGTAGTGGGTTAACACTAACAGTGCTCCAGTACCTGGCCCTGAAGCAATAGCAGGAAATCGCATAGCAGAAAATCACTCTATATAGCTTACTGTTTGTTGAAAATTCTTAACTTAGATTTCTAACTGGAATATGGGGCCATCAATCTCAGTGTCTTACCTCGCAGCAAAACACAAAGTCCAGTTTCTCATCTAATGTACTTTCCTTCCACTTTATTTATGAAAATATCCATTTTCCTTAACACTGTCTCCTTCAGTGTATATTACAGTATGGCAAATCCTTTTATTAATGGGAAAACTACATGTAAAATGAATATACCTTACCTGGCAAAGTCGATGATTGTCACTGGCAGACCAGTTCACTCTTCTGACCTTATTTTCCCATATTATCCTTCTTCCCGGATCTCTAGGGAATCGGAAAAGATGCATACGAGGTCCAGTTCTGTTTGTACATTCATATGCAGCACAACCAACCATTTTTACAGACAAAAAAGTACCAGCAACACAGCACATCAAGTCTTATTTAGCACCAACCAACAGTGATTTGTCAACATTACCATTCGGCGCTTATGACGGTTTTTACGGAAGCAATCAAATACAATAAATGTGTAGAGATTTATATTTAACATAAATCTTCATTTTTTCAAATAAGAACTATACCTTATAATTAAAACGACATCTTGTTAGGCAATTAGTCACATTCCTCAGTAGGTGGCGAGATATATTCTATGACAAATCTGCAGACAGGCTTCTTGATGTTGGATCCAACATGGCGCCCATGAAATCCAACCAATCAGCAAGCAGCAGAAAATATTGGCTGTCCAGTCTCTCTTTCTATAGGGTCTCTCTCTCTCTCTCTCCCTCTCCTTCTCTCTCTCTCTCTCTCTCTCTCTCTCGAGAGAGAGAGAGAGAGAGAGAAAGGTTTAATAGGTATTGATATGTTGGAGAGATGAGAGTGTGAGAGAGTTGGTGTATGGATGGGGTATATGTGCTGGAGTAGGTTAGAATGAGAGGGGAAAAGGTGTGCCCTATGTATTGTTGTGTGCATGAAATGAAATGAGAATATAAGACAGTATGTATCAGTTGGTTCAAGGTTTCTATGGGTAAGATTGAAAGTGGGACTACAAATGTGGGTAATTGTGTCTGTGTTTGCACCAACGCAAGATCGTGCGAGCAACGTGAAAGAAGAGTTCTGGGCAAATGTGGAAGCGTGCATGGATAAGTTTGAGAGGAATGAGAGTGGTTTTGATTGGAGATATGAATGAAAAAGTAGCGAATGTGAAAGTGGATGGAGTAGTTGGTGAGTGGGGTGTGCCTACAGAAGTGAATGAGAATGGCAACGTTCTAGTGGACAGTTGTGTGCGGAGGGGGGAGGGGGTTGGTGATAGCCAATACCCTCTTCAGGCACAAAATGATCCACAGGTATACGTGGTGCGTGATGAGGAGAGTGGATGGTGAACTGAATTAACGGAAGACAATGATTGATTATGTGTGTGTGGATGACAATGAGAAGGTATGTAATGGATGTAAGAGCATACAGAGGTTGGGGGAGTCGACTCTGACAACCATTTGTTGGTGGTGAAAGTTAAGGTTCAAGTGCAATGGAGGAATAAAAGGAGGGAAGGAACGGAGGAAATACTTCATACAAGGAGGATAGAAAAGTTGCAACAAGATGGAGAAAAGACAGAATATAAATGACAAATGGAGGCGCGATTGGGTAAATATGATTCGGAGAAGATGGGGGAGATGGAAGGTTTGTGCAGGATTTTCATAGACGAAATCTGTGCAGCATGTAAGACAGTGTGTGGGGTAAGGGGAAGACGAAAAGGGGTGCAAGGAACGCCATGGTGGAATGAAGAGGTGAGACAAGGTTTGGCGCAAAATAAGAAAGCATATAGTCAGTAAATGGGAAGCAGAGGCATCTAGGAAGTTGAGAGACGGAAAAGAGTGTGATATTTAAAGAGGATGAGAGAATTGAAAGGATTAACAAGAGTGAGTAGAAGAAAGTGGATGAGAAATTTTGAAGGAATTTGAGTGTAAAACAGAGGGGATGTAAGAAAATGTTCTGGAAGAAGGTAGAAAGGGTCATGCAGGATGATGAAGAAGTTAGTGGGGAAGTGAAAAATAAAAATAATAGACTGATAATGGAGAAATGAGAAAAAGTGAGCAGATGGAGAGAACTTTAAGGAACGGTTAAACATACAGAATGAAAGTAATGCGGATGTAAGTGGCTGGCTAAAAGCTGGGAGAAGGAGGGTGGTGAGAAGGGAGAAAGAGTTCAGTAGTATGAAAGTAGTGAAAGCAACAAAGAAAGTCAAACTGAGGAAAGCCTTAGGAATTGATGGAGTATGTGGTCAAATGATGAAGTATGGGGGAGAGGGAGTGTACTAGAATGGCTATGGAGGATGTGCAGTTTGGCCTGGAAGGAAGGTAGAGTCCTGGAGGATTGGAAGTCAGATATAATTATTCTCCCGTACAAAGGATAACGGGAAAACGAAGTGTGTGGTAAACATGGGGCATTTGTCTTCTTAGTGTAATAGGTAAAATATACGGTAGGATACCTATTGACGGAGTTAAGGAAATAACGGAGGAATCAGTTGGAGAAGAACAGGGAGGTTTAAGGAAGGGAAAGGTTTCTGTAGATCAGATATTCATTCTTGGGTCTTTAGTGGAAAAGTTTCTAGAGAAAGGAAAGAAGTTGTGTGTGACCTTCATAGATTTAGAGAAAGCATATAACAGTGGATAGACAGGGAATGCGGAAAATACAAGGAATATATGGAGTAAATGGGAAGTTGTTGAATGCCCTGAAGAGTATGTATGCGGGTGCTAAGGCTGCAGTGCGTGTGGATATTGAACGCAGTGGTTTTTTTATATCTAAATGTTGGATTGAAACAGGAATCTGTCATGTCTTCATTAATTTGTATATGGATGGGGTTATAAAAGAGCTACAAGGTAGAGCAGCTGCTGGAGCGACCCTAATGAGGGACTGCAGCTTTTGGAAACCTCTTGTATTGTTGTTTGCAGATGATACTGTATTGTTAAATGAGGAAGAAGGCGAACTTCAAAGCTTTGTGAATGAGTTTGGGCGAGTGTGTAAGCAGCGTAATCTAATGATGAAGGAAGGGAAGAGCAAAGTTATGGTTTTCGAGAGAAATGAAGTCACTGAATGTACAGTGAGGTTGGATGATGAGGAAATGAAAATTGCGAGTGCATTTATGTACTAGGGTAGTGTGATGAGTAAGGACAGAAATTTGGAAGATGAAGTGCTTTAAAGGGTACAACAAGGAAGAAAGGTTGCTGTTGCTTATAAATCAGTAAAAAGGACTAGGGACGTGAGCATGGAAGAAAAAAGTCGCTGCATGATAATATTGTGATACCATACCTAACGCATAGAAGTGAAGCTTCGACTTTGTTGGAAGGATACAAGTCAAGAACGAGAGCAATGGAAAGGAGTTATCTGAGAGGAGCATGTGGGGTTACATGCAGAGACAGACTGACAAATAAGAAAATGAAGGAGCATTGTGGTGTGGATGTGGATGTGATGGAAAACGTAAGGAGAAATAAACTGAGGTGGTTTGGTCATGTGGAGAAGATAGAGAGTGAGAGACTAACTAGGAGATTGCATGAGAGTGAAGTGGAAAGGGAGGGAGGGAGGGAGGGGGAGGCCGAGAATGAGATGGAGGGATGGAGAGGTATATGAGAGAGGGGCGGGATGAGGTGGGAGGAGGGCAGTGAAAATGCGGTGGACAGGGTGACATGGAAGCGATTTGTTTGAGGTCACCCCTTACGGGATTAAGGCATCTGGCAACAGGTAGATAAATAGATAATTATGTCCGCCGATAGGTGCAGAGGACTAAATGAATCACGTTATACAGACCACGACACACCTGTAGCCTCCCTGTGCACTAATAACAGATAGTAAATGCAGACGGCAATTACATTTTCAACAGATAATAATGAAGGATAATGCAGTATCGTTTTAGTATTTTTTCCCTAAGATCTCTTTGTTTTGTTGCTCAATATATTTCGACCATAGGGAACTTCGTACCAAGACCCAAATACCGTAGGGTCTTAGTTCTGTCTGGTAAATGCAAGAAACTCCAGCCTGTAAAACAAGTTTATTTTTACATTTTTCCTCTACTTGCCGCAGAAACACTAGCAATACCCTAGAACGATGTATTCCATGTATATAATATATATATATATATATATATATATATATATATATATATGTATATTATTCTCCCCTGTGTAGAGTACAACTCTCAGGTGTAGGGAGGCTCCCCACAGACAGCTCTTCTCAATAGGGTGGAGTCAAAGGCTTTTCGTCTCATCGGCTCTCCTTCTCTTACTGACTCCCTTCAACCTCTGTCTCATCGCCACACTGTTGCATCTTTATCGCTTTTCTATCGCAACTTCAATGGTCGCTGCTCCTCTGAATTGTTGCATGCATCCCTTCACCTCCACGACGGGCGCGTCCCACCCTTCTAGCAGCAAACTCATCTCTTTTCTGTTCAACTCTCTAATGCAAGAGTTAACTGTTACTCCCAGTCACGGCTGGATTAAGCATGTGGGAGGCCCGGGGCCCGCTTGGAAGGGAGGCCCCCTTTCCAACTCCCCCAATGGCATACACCACAGACTGGTAACCTAAATCCTAATATATAAATAGGACACTTTTAGTTAGGAAATACTGAACGGGGACTATTCATCCAATGCTGTAATATGTAATGCATAAACACGAAATGAAATGAACACAAGTTGCTCTGGTGGGGGGCCCCCTCTTGGTGGGTGGCCCAGGGCCCGGGCCCCTTGGGCCCCCCCCTTAATCCGGCGGTGCTCCCAGTCCTTCATTTATGCAATAGGTCATCTCTGGAAGTGTCTCCCTCCACCTGTATTTCCTACTTCCTATGATCTTCAGTCTTTCAAACGTAGTGTGTCCAGGCATCTCGAAATGAACGGATCTTGAATTTGGCTCTCTTTTGTATTTTTTTTTTTCTTGGAAGGAACGGTTTGCGGGCCCTTGGTCTTTGGTTCCTTCTTTCTTGCATTTTATATATATATATATATATATATATACATACACAGATAGATATAGATAGATACAGTTGTGGTCATAATCACCTATCCTCCGGTAACCCGTGCCGCAGGCTGGCTCCTTCATGCCCGGCAACTCACATTGAAGTAAGAGGGGCTGAGAGGGAGGGGCCAGAGAGGGAGGGGCCAGAGAGAGAAGGGAAGGTGGTTGAGGGGACGAGTGATGGTGCGTGGGGTGGAATGAGGGAGGGGAGGGAGGGTAGGCAGAGGAGGGAGAATGATTTACGAATTGTTGGACACATTATTTATTTTCTTTCATTCAGGGCTTGATATAAAGGAGTTAATATTCGGTAGATAATGTTGCACTACGGCTCGTATATATAGCGGCGCCAGATAAGCTTTAGAGTGGTGATATCAAGGGCTGGATTGTGATAGAAATATACTGACATTAAACATTAGTGCGGAGCCAGATATTTGTGTTTATCCGTTAATTCTGACTTTGGACGCAGAATGGAATGTTGATGGCTTTGGCTTCCGTGTTTATATAAAAAATGTCCTCTACCGTCACATGTAGTTAAATTTCGGAACTAAATATCATAATTTTGCAACCTTTGACACGGATGTGTCAACAGTAAATATGATCATTCTCTCGGTATATACTCCCTCTATATAGTCACCACCATGTCAACTATTTTATGGCATCTCTATATGAAAAGGCTATATTAAATAATTGTGCATAAACGGTAAATAAATATTATGTCCGTGCTCATGGGTGGATATGGTAACGATATCTCTCATAATCTGTTAGAAGGAAAATGAAACAAAATCCTACCCAAACTCCCAAAATATATTTATGTCAATGTTTACCGACACTGGTCAAGCCAAAATAACCAGGAAAGTCTTATTAAGTAGTCCAGTGGCCTCCTGTCTCAGTAACCTCTTGCAGTTTTCGTGTGACTTCCCGCGCATCAAGAAGCGAGCCTGAGGCACGGGGTACCGGATGATAGGTGATTGCTTATGACCTGTAGATAGATAGACAGATAGATAGATAGACTGACATAGATACATAGATAGATATATATGTAAATAAGGTCATTATATAAAAAAAGACTCAATATAAGGCCACTACATCACCCGAATTGTCAGTTACCTCCCCTGTGTGCTATCCTCAGTACTCCTTTTACCTAACAGCCCACAAAGGTAGGTTGTTACGAGAGGAGAGGCCGGACTCAATCACATCGCTGTCACTCCTTAAATCAAACCACCACTGTCATACGACTCACTCCGTCATTTATAATGAACTATGTAAATTATTATCATTAAATTAATCACTCTGTCACTGCCATAACACTCACTCACTCAGCCAGCATTCACATGTCAGTATCTGTCATTGAATCACTACACCACTGTCATACCATTCAGTTACTTACAGTCCACTTTCACTGTCACTGTCAGTCACTTATCACTTCAGTATTGTTATACCATTCACTCAATCATGCACAATCCACTTTCATTACACTACTTGATAAATTTAAAATATTTATCTACAGAAACGAGAATGGGTGATTTGGGTTAAATTGACGGTGCTGATTACAAATATGCTTTTACTTTTTCTCTATCAAGCACAGATTTCCTGAAATTTAATACTGAAATTTTTCTTCAACTAGTCAGAAATCAACATGCTCCTATCGCCTGGTTATGTCAGAAATATTTTTTAAATCGAGAAATATTAATCTGGATGTAAAAGAATTATGCAGAAACAAAATCAAGTATATTATTCCACCGCAGGATGTAAATTTCGCTGTGAATACAGGTAGCCCACTCGTAGTACGGCTATATTTCATTTTATGCTGTATATCGGTTTCCCGTAACAGCATCCAACAATAGTCATACGAGCGCCAATTCTACAGTAACTTGGTATCTTAGTTTCATTACCGCAATATCCTGGCGAAAATCTTCACCTTGTTCGTCACCAACATCACCCAAGTTTGTTGGAAAGAAAACGAGATGTGAGTGAAGAAGATGGAATTCAAAGGGCATGCAGCATCCAAGTTCATGGTACGAAACCATTTCCATTGTCCTTGATATCTGAAAGCAACTGATGTCTAATGTCAGAACCTATGGTGTAAACCAGTGTTTCCCTAACCTTTGTGGCCTTGACCCTGATTTTTGTTTTTTGGGGGGAGGGGTTGGCGACCCATAGGGCGGAAACATAATATCAGTGTTTCTTCATCTAGTTTTCTCCAACTGAATTTACTTGATAAAATGCAATGGACAGCTTAAAGCAAAATTAAGTAAAATTAATTGAACAAATTTGACTGAATTATACTGTAATGATAAATAGATTTCGATATTTTCAAAATTTCATAACTACTACAACTGCTGCTACTACTACTACTACTACTGTTATCACTAAGTAGCAGTAGTTGTACAAATAATAATAATAATAATAATAATAATAATAATAATAATAATAATAATATTGATGATCATGATAATAATAATAATAATAATAATAATAATAATAATAATAATGATAATAATAATAATAATAATAATAATAATAATAATACATACATACATACATACATCTATTGCCAGACACCATAAGCCCGTAAAGGGTGGCCATTTGACACTGAGTTAGTTGTTTTACAGGGAGGGGCACCAACCTTCCACCAACCCACTTGTTGACACGTAGGGAGCACGTATGGTTTGGTTATATGGTTACCACCCAGCCTTGTAAATGGTTTCTTGGCTTACAGGAAACCATTTGGCTTGTCACTCATTGTAAAGCCACCTGTAAAGGAAAGAAAAGAAGTAAGAAGTGACAGGAAAGATAGAAGAAATAGGAAGAGAGGAGGGCAGGCACAGAAAAAGAATGATAAAAGCTAACGAAGTAGGCAGCACTACATCAAGTGAGTGGATGATGGTCGCCACCACCTACCACAAACATACATACATACACAATGAAAATCATTCTCGGAAAACTGTGTACGAGTATGCCTCTCTGTGCTTTGATACAGAAATTAGCAGTCAAATAGTTGGTTATTTCTGATAACAAATCTGTGACCATTCGTCAAATTATCTATCAATCTGTCTATAGCCCGACGCCCTAATCCCGCAAAGTGTGGCCACAGACAAAACGCCTCCAAGTCACTCTGTCACCCACCATTTGACTACCCTCCCCTCAACTCACTCCCTCCTCCCTCACATACCTCTCAACTCCATCCCTCCACCTCATCCTCGGTCTTCCCCTCCCTCTCCCTCCCTCCACCTCACATACATACACCCTCTTAGTCAGTCTTTCATTCTCCATTCTCTCCACATGTCCAAACCACCCCAGTGTATTTCTCCTAATCTTCTCAACCACATCCACATCCACCCCACAACGTTCTTTCACTTCTTCATTCGTCAACCTGTCCCTCCATGTCACTCTATATGCTCCTCTCAAGAAACTCATTTCCAATGCTCTCACTCTTGACTTGTTCCCCTCTAACAAGGTCCATGCCTCGCTTCCATACGTCAGGGTAGGGATCACTATACTATCATGCAGTGACTTCTTAACTTCCATACTCACCTCCCTATTTCTCATCACTGCTTTCAGCGAAGCAACAACCTTCCTTCCCTGCTGTACACTTTCATGCACTTCATCCCCCAAAGTTCCATCCTTACTCATCACACTACCCAAGTACTTGAATGCACTCACATTCTCCATATCCTCGCCATCCAACCTCACCGTGCATTCTGTGACTTCATTCCTCTCAAACACCATAACTTTACTCTTTTTTACATTAACTTTCAGATTCCTCTTCCTACAAACTGTCCCAAATTCATTCACCAAATCTTGCAACTCCCATTCATCTTCACACAACAATACTGTATCATCAGCAAACAACAACAACGGAATCCTCCAAATCTCACCCTCAGTCATCAGAGCCACCCCCACATCCACTGCCCTACGTTGCACTTCCTTTACAACCCCATCCATGTATATATTAAACAGCCATGGAGACATCACACAACCCTGTTTCAGTCCCACATTGAGATCAAAGAACTCACTCAACTCACCATCCACTCGCACCATAGCCCTAGCTCCTTCGTACATAATCTTCACAGCACTCATCAATTTCCCCTACACTCCATATATTCTCAATACCTTCCACATACCTTGTCTATCTGTTCTGTCATGAGCTTTCTCCAAGTCCATGAAGGCAGCATACACTTTCTTTCCCTTCTCTAGATACTTCTCCACTACACATCTTAAAACAAATATCTGATCTACAGATCCTTTTCCATTCCTACATCCCCCTTGTTCTTCTCCAACTAGCTTCTCTGTCATATGCCCAACCATATCAATGAGTACTCTACCATATATTTTTCCAATGACACTAAGAAAGCAAATGCCCCTATGGTTACTACATACTTCTCTCTCCCCTTTTCCTTTGTATAAAGGAACAATTATACCTGATTTCTAACCCTTTCCTCTTCCCAAGCCAATCTACATACCTTCCATATCCACTCCACTACAATCTCACCCCCATACCTCAGCATTTCACCACACACTCCATCAATGCCTGGGGCCTTTCCCATCTTGATCTTCTTCATTGTGTCCACTATTTCCTCCCTACTGATCTCTTCCTCTCTTCTCTCATCTCTCCTTCTCCCAGCCATTCCCCAGCCACGTATACTCGTATTGCTCTCACTCTCTACATTCAACAATTCCTCAAAGTGCTCCTTCCATCTCCTCAGTTTCTCTCTCTTCTCCACGAACAATCTATTATTCCTATCTTTCACTCTCCTACTATTACCCCATTCACACTGCCTTACTTTCTTTACCTCCTTCCAAAACAATTTCTTGCTCTCCCTCCATTTCACACTCAGATTCCTCCCAAACTCTTCATCCACTTTCTTCTTACTCTTCTTCACCAATCTCTTCATTTCCCTTCTCCTGGTCACATATACCTCTCTCTTCTCTTTCTCATCTTCTCCCCTGCCTCTACTCGCTAGCCATTCACTATATGCCTTCTTCTTTTGTTCTACAGCTCGTTTCACCTCATCATTCCACCATGCTGTCCCTTGCACACCCCTACATCTCCTCCTCACTCCACAAATTATACATATAATTATTAGATGAATACGAGTGCTCTGCCCATGAATTTCAATGTAAATGCAAATGCCAGCATATAAGAATACCTCGAATACAAATAAACATACAGTAAATACTGTATTCGAATGCATTCAAAGATGATTACCCAAAACTAATACTCCATTTCTGCACCATACACTGTTCCACCACAGACTTGTCACACTTATTCACAAACGTTCACCCGCATACTCGATGATAATTACTTTATCTGTAAAACACATTTATGTTGAAATTACCAACTTCATCATACTAGTCATATCAATAAAGTTTATCTTCAGCAAATTTTCATCCTTGAGGCTTAAGTTTTTTCCTCCATTAGACTATAAAATATTATTCTACTCATGTATTAGTTTGGCAATCACAGTAGTAATTACACAAAGTAAGAGGTGAGCAAAACTTACGTCATGATAACTGCGTATCATAGCACGTCAGTCATCCAACACAGCTACGCCAGAAGTAAGAAACGATATTGAGTCAGGCTTCAGCTGCCTTGGCGTACAAATATTGGATACGTCAGAAGTTTTCATACATTTATCGATGCTTTATTATTCACAACTATTTTCCTGTTCCAGAGCCTGAATGACGTTTTATATTTCAAAATTGTGATGTAAATATGTTTGCACTATTTTGTACCTTTAACATTTTTTTTATTGTCCTACTTTTATTATTATTATTATTATTATTATTACTATTATTATTATTATTATTATTAGCAGTAGTAGTAATTATTATTATTATTATTATTATTATTATTAGCAGTAGTGGTAGTTATTATTATTATTATTATTATTATTATTATTATTATTATTATTAGCCATCCCTCGACCCTCAGAAGCATCCTAGCGACCCTCATTTCGGTCGCGACCATGGGTTTGTGAACCACTGCTTTAAAGTTTCTGCGTGGTACCAGAACATGGTACTTGTTGTCTACCTTACTAATAGCGGCATCTGCCCACGACAACACAGTGCAAGAGGCACGTGAATAGTTAGTGACAGTTTATAATCTGCAAAAGGGAAAGGTGGCTAGTCCTTAGGTCAATAAACAAGAAAGGATTAGATAAAATATTCTCTGAAACAAGCCACTGAAATGCCATCGTTTTGCCATTCAAATTAAGGGTATGACGAAGTCAGTGGCAAATCCCCACTTATTAATCAACCGTAAAATTGTCGGAAATATCAAGATGATTGTTACTTTATCACTAATAATGTGTTTTGCCAGCCACTCCGTTCTGGAAAATCCCTGTATGCGATATAAAGCCCAGTAAAATGAAAAAAAAAAAAAAACATACTTCAGCTAATAAACCAATAGACGTGTGTGTGTGTGTGTGTGTGTGTGTGTGTGTGTGTGTGTGTGTGTGTGTGTGTGTTTTGGTAACCTGTATGGTGGCCAGACCTGTGTGCAAGCTGTCTAATCAATTTCAAATATTACAGTTATCCCGAGGACTGCAGTTCAACAACTTTGTCACATGCACTGTGGGACCGTATTGCACACACATGAGCATATGCGATAACAGTATGAGAGGCAACATAACACAATAATTTGGTGAAAAATCAGGCAATGTATCCAAAGCAAAATGTGTTTACCAGCCCTTCCACCTCGCACCTGGTACTGCACTACGCCACCAAAAACGACCTCTATCATCGCTGCCCCCTCGTTGTGGCAACCATGGTAGGTCGCTCGTTGAATAAGCTACGTAGTAGAAACGCAGCCACTTAAAAAGTATATAAGAAGCGTCAGCTGACAGATGCAATGATGTCTGAAGAAGGTGATGATGCCGGTGTGATGGCTTAGCTGAAGGAGCAACTGTCAATCATTGCCACGGAGATAGCAGAACTGAGGCAAGCCATCACGTCATCAGCATGGCGGAAATGAAGGAGAAAGTAGATAAACGGTAAGTATAACAACGCAGTAGCATTTATTGTTAGAACATACTGATCAGAAGGAGAGGGAAACCAGTGTAATTGTGCTGGGCATTCCAGATGATCAGGAAGGGCATGACAGGGTCCATCAGTATACACTAAGAATGACGTGAATCCTGCTGTGCGGCGGGAGTGGATGAGTTTGCACGAAACCATGACCACAGTGAAGGAAAGGAAGCTATTCCACGATGGAGTGGTAACAAAAAAATGGTACCTTTACCATTTTTCATAAGACCTAAAGATCACATTAAAATTATGTCTTTGAAAGTTATTGCCAACAAAACAAAGACTGAAAAACATAATGTATTAAGTACATTGAATAAGTATGATATTATTACCCTACGTGAAATTAAGACTTCTTCACATGTATCAGTTCCAGGTTATGTATTTTATATCTCTAGAAATAATGATAACCCACACCGTGGTGGTACCTCTGTGTTGGCCAAACAGCATTTATGTCAATATGTTACTGAAGTGGATACTAATATGAGTGATCAAGTATAAAGAAAATGTAACCGTATTCCATGCATATTATTCTGCTTTTGTTGTGTACCACCTCCAGAGTCTCCTTATTTTGAACTTTTCTTGAGTAATATAGAGGAAAAGGAAAAAATGAGTGTATATGACATTGGTTGTGTGGTGCGGGGGGACCTCAATGCCTGCCTTAGCAATGTGGTGTACCAGTTGGCAGCTAGCCTTGAACTCCAACAGTGTTCATACTCTAATATTCCTAATTCAGTTCGGTCGCCCTGCAGTAATGCAAATGCCTGGCTTGGTATATGTAATGATGAAAAATTTATTGTGATGAATAACCTCAAGGTAAATGATAGACATTTCCTTGCAAACTTACCGACAGGGTAGCGAATGGGATTATACTTTGTCTTTTCCCTCTGATTATGCCTCCATGTCGTTGTCATTGCAGCCATCCATCTAGATTACCTTGCCTCTCATGCTTCAAGCCTGGCCGATAATGCTGTGTTGTATAACTTAGGAAGAAATAATTTGATTGCTCTTCCGATGAAATGTGACCATTGATCTTGACACATTTTCTACTATGGTTTCTCAGCAGCACCAACCGTCTCCTGGGGGTTATTTGTTAGGGTTGTGCAAGTGATCTGCGTACTTTGTTGTATGCGTGAACACGTGGAAATGGAGTACATGGAGGTGACATTGACCCTGACGCATTTAAATAGATGGGAGCGATTGGTACAGTGCATCGATGAAGCTCAGATGTGGCGTGCTATTAACTGGCATGGGGAGGTGAGCCAAGCCAACTCCAATAACTCTTCCAAACTTGCTATGAACTTACAGTACAATTGAACAAATTCTGAATTCTTCCACTGTAGAAGAGTGTAATTTAGATACGTTACATAATAATGTGTGTATACCCGTTTTGGATGACCCTGTAACCATGTGTGAGGTTTCGTACCAGGTAAGCCAGCTCAAGACCAACATGGCCTGTAGACCCGACAGTATTCCTCCTTGAGTTTTTAGGTGTTACCTGCTATTTAGAGATTATATATCACTGCTTTGTTTAATTCTATGTTTATGTCGAATGTATACCCTTCATGATGGGCAACAGCAACGTTATTATTTTTACCATATAAGTATGGATTGTTTGATCTGGTAACTAATTATCGAGAGATATTCGTTTTTGTTTTAATCAATTTATCATGCCCCTTGGGCGACATATCTAGTAACAGGACAGTAAAGCCAAGTATTGTGTACAAAGGAACTTGTATCTCACAGGGCACTCTGTTTTGTTACGTAGATGAATTGGAGTTCACAATGCAGGCGTTAGTACCCACCAAAGTATCATGTACAGAGGAACTCGTGTCTCGCAGGGCATGCTGTTTTGTTAAACAGATATACTGGAGTTTACAATACAGGAGTTAGTGTCCACCAGATTCTTATGTAGCTTACAGAGGAACTCATGTCATGCAGGGCAAGCTGTTTTGTTACACTGATGTACTTGAGTTTACAATACAGGAGTTAGTAACCACCAAGGTGTGGATATCACACAAGAGTGATATGTAAATGATTGTTGTTGAGTAGATGATTATACATATCAGTCAGGGACTGTCTCTGAGGCAGTAGGTCCCTGACTGAGAGACACTCATGGCAGTAATGCTGAAAGTTATTGGCGTTAGTATGGTCACATAGTTTGCAGGAGGAGAAGTGAGGCGCATCCCCTGCCTCAGAGACTTGCCAAACATGGCAATATCCTAGCTGAAGTAGAGCAAAAACTACATTGTGCCTGAGAACCTTAAGGCCATGTCGATGATACTTGGGAGGAGATAGGTGGAGGAGGTCATAGTGTTGGATGGAGACAATCTGAGTCCACTCAGCCTGTCTGCGATGGAGTGTAGGGAGAAGGTGGCAAAATGTATTTTCATTTGCAGCAGAGGAGGGAGGATGTAGCACTGTCAAAAAGAGGCATCCACAAGCATTTTTCGCAAGGAGGTCAACAGTGTCATTGGTTGCAATTCTGAGATGCAAAGGATCCACAAGAGCTGATGGTAAGAGAATTTTCATGAGCTAAAACTAACTGACATACGGTTTGTTGAACTAAACAGTGGCATGTGAGTTTCTGAGACAAGATGGCTAGAAAAGCAAACTGAGTCACAGACAACTACATCATTCAGTTTTCTCTTTGAAAGGAGACTAACTGCATGGACTAGTTCCTGTAGCTCGCTGTAGGTAGATCTAGACGAGTTCGCAGTCTGTGGCCACCCCAGCCTCCCTCCGGTGGGTCCAAATCGGGTGAGTAGATGGCACACCCAGCACTCCCATCTGCTTACAGGGAACAGTCAATGTAGAGTTGGTGTTCAGCAGGAACTGAGGAAGACACTTTTGCGAAGGTTGCTAAAGCAAGTTGTTTATGGAGGGATGGTAAGTCTGCTTGGAGGTAGGATTAAGCTGAATTGAAGATGAGGAATCCTCCAGGGAGGGGGACCATGCTCCACTTCTGCCATGGGAACACTAATATCAAGTCTTTGTAGGATGGAACAGGCGTTATTAACAACGGTATGGATGCCGGGCTGAAATGAAGGTCGAGGTGCAACAAGGTCAAAATGAAGTTCTGATGACACGAGAATAATGAGGAGCAAGGTGGGGAGAATGAATGCATTTGACCCTGAAGTAAGAGACATTGGCATATATTCCCTGAACAAAGGTAAGAAGAGTTAATTCAGTTTGCATGTTCACTATCCCAGTGGAACGAGGACAGCACAGGATGGATCTCATTACTAGTATTCTCTCAACAAGGGGAGGGAGGATTGAAATCAGTTTGTATGTTCACCATTCCAGTGGAAATAGGACAGGCTAGGATGTATTTCATTACTTCATTCTGAAATTTTCAGTGGGTTCTAAGGACGTCTTTGGGGGTTGATTGAGATCAGGGGAGAGGTAATCAATAAAAGACCGTATGAATATAATGTAGGTAGTTCTAGCTGCAAGGATAGAGATTCCAGCAGCACTATTGGTGAGCCACTTGAGGGGAATAAACCATAGAACTGTACACCTATGTCTGGATATATGGTGTATGTACAACTGGGTCTGTGAGACCCAGGTATAAAGCATTGAAAAAAAAAAATGTATTTCATTTACTAAATCCTTGACTATTCAACAACTTTTTTGAGTCTATCTTCTATCATATAATGAATATAAAAATAAAATTAACTCATTCGATGTATTTAAACAAAGCAAAAGAAAGACTTATCAAAAAATGAGTTTTTATTTGCCTGGACCCCATACGAAGGGAAATAACACAGCAGTCTGAGCTTGAGGTACGAAGGGATCTCATGGTGTGGAAAGGATAGGCCAAATAGTGTAGTCAGATCTAAATGGTCCTCAATTAGACATCGGTCTAACAAACCTAACCACACCTTCAGTGCTCTATGCTCAGAAAAAGAGGGAGAACTGGAAATTCACACACACACCGTTAGCATGTGCACTACATCCTAGGAAGCTATTGAGAGGGACAAGGGTCCCTGGCATCGAGAAGTTGCTAAACTAGAAAGAAAAGAAAAAATGCCAGGTCTTACAGACCCCGGTGTACTGTGCTGTTGCAACTGATCTAGGGAATCTCGAATAATGGGATGAACACATTAACTTACGGGTATGGTTGGGGCAATCTGTACAGGTGCACCTAGGTAAGGGTACTACCTGCAAAGGGGGGTGACACTATTTCCTACAGTGAATCCCAGACGCGTCCTGGGTTGCAGGAAGAGAAGATTCTACTTTTTCTGGGGAGAGAATGAGGCCACAAGTGGAAGATGACTGGTAGAATGTTTAGAGGGAACGTTGAAGATCTTCTGGTGAGCTGGAATGAATGCAGATATCATCAGCATAACAGGTAACAGTGATTTTGGGAATGTTGGGAAGAAGAGAGAGTAACTGGTGCATTAGGACATTAAAAAGAAACAGGCTTAGAACACCACCTTGCGGAGTGCCATGTTCAAAGGCCTTGGAGGAGCTACACGTGCCCTTAACCCTCCTGGGCACATTCATACGAAATGCATTCCATGTGATTTAGGAGATAAATGCACATAAACGTGAGTTGCATTCCTAAGCAGAAAAAAGGCCGTCAAAAAGAGTTATCAGCCGATTTGCGTCAAATTTTGGTGCGTTCTAGCAGGTGCATGTCTCTTCCGAGGTAAACACTTGGCAACACTGCCTGCTCTGATAAGACAATGCGCAGCAGAAAATCCTCAGTATCTCACTACCAGCTGGGCTGAAGGATAGCGCTGCTGTCAGTCATCAGTTTAAAACCACCATTTTCCCCCTCCCACCCAAGGCAGAAGCCATTATTAAAACACTGTGATTGCACAGTGTTTTTTACTATAATGCGAAGTGATTTGTGTCTATGGAACATAGATATATTGTCTGTAATGCTTCGGGGCTCGTTATCAGCCATTAGGCCTAGAGGCAAGAGTCTGGTTTGTTATATCGGGGTTTCCACTTTGCTTCACCCTGCCCGTAAATGGTGTATTTTACTTTTATAGTGAAGCCAATACTTATATTTCTGAAACATATAGTGCCTGGATTAGTGAAATAACTGACCTATCATAGCAGGCATTATATATGCCATAGAGATATGCCATCGTCGCTAAGGAAACAGACAGTCATGTATGCCATAAAGTTGGGAAGGGAATAATAGAGGAGGCTGGGATGGAATCATGTGATAGAGTTTTATAATGCATATGGTTTAGTGTGAAAAATATGTATAAAATAGTGCAGTGAGTGTTCATCACGAAATATTGCGTGCATTGACTGACTTAACGAAAACCTAGCGCAAGTATCAGAGAAAATAAATACGCCACACAATCAGACTTCAGTGAAAAGGTATTGTACCAATCTCAGACATTGCTATATTGCATATGGTTTAGTGTGAAACATATATATAAAAAAGTGCAGTGAGTGTTCACTGAGAAATATTGGATGCATTGACTGACTTAGCGAACTAGCGCAAGGATCAGAGACAAGAAATATGCCACAGCCACATATATATAGTATGCCGTGCAGCGAATGTTCTTGGAGAAATCTATTGTGTGCATCGCATGTGTTAGGCAAACGTAGTGCAAGGAGAGAGCAAAATACGCCACACACACACACACACACACACACACACACACACACACACACACACACACACACACACACACACACACATCATCTAGAAAAACACAGTATGATAACAGAAAGACAGTTTGGTTTCAGAAAAGGAAAATCATGTGTTACTAATCTGTTGAGCTACTATGAGAGAGTAACAAACACAATACAGGAAAGGGAAGGATGGGTGGACAGTATCTATTTAGATTTCAAGAAAGCTTTTGACACAGTACCACACCAAAGACTTTTATGGAAGCTGTACCATCAAGGAGGAATTCGAGGCAAACTGTTTTGTTGGATGCAAGACTTTCTCATAAAAAGAGAAATGAGGACAGTACTAAGAGGAAACTACTCATCATGGAAAGAAGTGACTAGTGGAGTACCACAGGGTTCGGTGCTGGCACCAATCATGTTTTTAGTGTACATAAATGATATAAACAGTAACACTGGAAATGAGAGCTATCTGAATATGTTTGCAGATGATGCAAAAATACAAAGGAGAATTACTAGCACAGACTCTTGTAGGGAGCTACAAGAAGAATTAAATAAACTTCATGAATGGAGTAGTACATGGCAAATGGAATTCAATGTGGACAAGTGTCATGTAATCAAGTTTGGTAAAAGTGGAAAAAGACCTGATTGGGATTATAAGTTAGGAAATAAAACCCTATACACATCAGAAAGAGAGAAAGACCTAGGTGTGATTATCAATAACGGACTATCTCCGGCTGACCACATCAGCGAGAAGGTACGGAACATGTATACACTGCTTGCAAATATGAGAATAGCATTCACATACATAAATGAAGACATGCTAAAAAGGATAATAACATCATTCATTAGACCAACCCTGGAATATGCATCAGTAGTCTGGAGTCCTCATCTCAAAAAGCATATAGACGAGATTGAAAAAGTTCAAAGGGCCGCTACAAGATGGATACCAAGCTTAAGGGACCTAAGCTATGAAGAAAGACTAAATAAACTGAATCTACCAACACTACAGGAGAGAAGGAAAAGAGGTGACATGATAATGCTATATAAGTGCATATCAGGAAAGGAGAAAATAGACATAAATGATTACTTAACATATGGAGAAGCATCAGCAAGAGGACACTGCAAAAAACTGCATAAGAAGAGAGGTGATAAAGACGTAAGGAAATTCAGTTTCCCAAACAGAGCAATTGATCAATGGAATGCACTACCGAATGAAATAGTGTGTGCCAAAACAATTCACCAATTTAAGGATATGTACGATAAATATGGTCTAAGACACGGGACAATACGAGCTTGACTCATTCCTGTAAAGATACAATTAGGTAAGAACAATTAGGTAAGAACACACACACACTACATAACTCCTCATCTTCAAAACCTTCAAGTTCCTGCCAGTATCTTAACACCTCTGGAGGAAGTGAGTCATCCATATTTTGTTGATTTGTATATTGACCTATTCCTATAATTCTATATTTTTTACACAAATAAGTATTGTTTTTTACATATACACATGAGATGGAAGAAAGTTCAGCTTCAGTATCAGTACCTAGCAAAAGCACTAGTGGTCATGTCGAGTTTCTGAGAGCACTGTCAAAAAGGTTATGATATTCTACATGTATACTGTGAGTAAAAAACAGAAAATACGAAAACCTAACTAGCGAAAATATGTAGGTGTGGGTGAGGCAGGGAAAGAGTTTTTTTTATCTCGCTTGCAGGCGAGGAGGAGTATTCTACATTAGTTGTCCAATTACTCCAAAACTATTGGACGCATCTATTTCCTGTAAGAACCATGATAAAGACCAGTGAATTCTACGTATGCACAGGACATAACAATGTAATATCTCTGATGAAAAGTCGTTGTTACGTAGGCGAGAATATATCGGTTATTGTACGCACGTGACGACAGTGCAGCATGGCTGTGAGTTCTCAGTAGTTTTTTGTGATTTTCTCGGGAACCATGAGGCCTATCAAAAATCGGCGGGTACCATGACAAAGCTCATAAAATTCTACACAAGATAATGAAATAAAAACATAATGTTTTTGAGAAAACTTTTGCGGTAGAGCTCCCTGAACAAATTTTTTTTTTTTTAAATGGCTTTCATTTTTTTTCTATTTTCTCGAAAATTATAAAACGTATCACAACCGGACTTTCTCATTAAGAAAGCTGATGAAATTCTCTATCAAAACTTTTAATAACATTGTCTGTATGTTGGAAAACATTCGAACTCGGTTGTTGGAAAGTGAGATTGACGATCCAAAATGTTTATTCACACCGGCCTGATGTACTTTTATTTGTATTTTTCAGTTTTTTTTTTTTTTTCCGCTTATCGGCTAGAACAAACATCGGCGAATAAGATGATGTAGGTTTCATGGCAATATATAGAGGTTTGGGTGGTGAAAATAAGACGAGAATGCGTGTTTTCAGCAGCCCATGGGCAGGCTGGTGGGGAGGGAAGTGGAATAAAATCGTGTGCCGGAAAACTTACTAAAACTTGTCCGTGCACGAGAGGGTTAAAAAGGACACACAAGGTTTTGTTGCAGAGTTAACCCCGTATCCATCTCAAGAGGTTTCCTTAGGCACCAAATTCCACCGGATGATTGATGATGATATCTCTATTTGCAACATCAGAGGCACTTTTAAAATCAGTGAATGATACAATACTGGTGGGACAGAGGAGGGTATAGAGTTCCATTGGACAGTGGTGTGTACTTCTCTGTGGCAGAAAACCATATAGTCTGGGTGAGAGAGACTGTCCTTCGGCCGTAACATTATATGGGTAAGGAAGATGCATTCAGACACCTTGCTGAAGCAGGAAGTGAGGAAAATAGATCTGAATTTGTGAGTACCAGGTTTCGGAATGGGCATAATTGTGTTGGAGGTCCAGGCACTAGGCACATATCCCATACAGAAGCAAAGATTGTAGAGCTGTCATGGGATTGCCAGGAACTTTCCCGAGTAGACAAAGTACTGGGTAAGTGATGCCATCACCCCCAGCGACTGTTGCCTTATTCCTAATGAGAGCACATCGCAATCCGTCCTCAGGTATTAGCACGTCATCATCTTCATCTGCCTTCAGTAATGTAACCGTCAGACGGAGAATGCACACAGTTTGCTGGGAGGAGAGTGCATCTTGAATATGTTTAGGAAAGTTATGTGTTTCTGATTCTTCAGAACATGTATTAATAAGACCTTGCATGTATTCAACTGGACTGTGGTGGACAGCACTGGAGGTTTTTTTCCTGACATCCTTGTTTATTAGTTGCCACATGGATCCAACATTCTTCTAATTGTTGATGCCACCTATGAACTAACTTCCACCAGGATTCAGTATGGATGTAATGCTGAAGGGCAATTAGATCGTTGCTTGACACCTGGTACTGGTGGAGACAGTCAGGTGTTGGTTGCATCTGAAAAGAGAGTTGTCAGTGACGGATGTATTCAAGGAGAGGAAGCCCATTGCAATTTTGAGTAGGAGAGGTCACCCAGAGCAGGATGTTGGGCGTTAAAGACATTCATGTAGATCATGCCATGAATTGTAGCAGTAGGGAGGGCAGGGAAATTAATCCTTCCCGGGGCTGAATACACGTTACATAAGCGGATCCTTGCATTGCCCACTTTGGCCTCAAAAAGCTTAAAGGTCGTATCATCATCTACAGAGCAGCAAAGTTGATGTGGTATGATGGAATGAATGTAACTAATGAGACCATTACTGGCGAGGTGAACATACAAAATATAGCCAGTAAGTGAGGGAACCTCTTTCCCAGGAGGAGGACAACCAACGAAAGCTTCTTGTATGAATATAACATGTGGGTAATGGAGACACATAGCTCTTGTGTGCAGCAAATTTCGACTGACTTCTGATTCCATAAGCACTCCAAGAGATAACGTGAGGAGGCATTTGGTTAGCTGATTTTATGTGTAGGTTTCCAGGGGTCAGATGGGGATTGGGAAGCAGCATGAGCGCTGCTTTGTGGTTTAGTATGTGAGGGGTCCTTTGCAAATAGATTACTGATCCTCTCAAGGCAAGAGACGATAGCATCCAGCTTCTCTGTGAGGGTGGTGACAGTAGTGATGTTTACCTGATAAGACTCAACAAAAGAAGCGAGTTTGCTTTCGGTACTGGTGTACTGATTGACCAAGCCATCGATGCATGCCTCAGTGGCATTAATGCATGCTGTAAGCGCGTTGCACCGAGACATCAGAGGGGCAACAGCTTCACAGAGGGCAAATACTTGTGCAGATTCGGGAGTGGAAGAAGAAGCAGGTGAGGAGGCAGTGTCCAGTGGTGGTGGTGCGTACGGGAATGGGGCTCCAAGAGTCACGGCAGGGCCTCAAGGTTTGGTACAACCATGCCGTACACTGACTTCTGGCTTATTACAACAAGGACATCTCCACTGTAAGGTGTCCAGTACAGGTAAGGGTAGTGGTTCCGAGGTAGAGGTGGTAGCAGCAGTGGTGTGTGGTGAAGGACAAGTCTGGGAGGCATGGATGACCGCATACCATGCTCACTTCACCAAGACAGATCCGTAGCGTGATGGATGTCCAATTCCCGAGCATTTGAAGCACAACAGCTGTTCGTCTTTCATTCTGTGTAGCTCACAGGATGGGAGACAAGGATGGATACGAAATTGATAACTAGTGGAGGAGGGTCTGGGCGACTCCAGGTGACAACAAGCCGGTTGATGGGCGTCCCATTTTAATGGAAACGATTAGCAGTGTAGATGTCAGGGAGTTTTCTGCCCAAGGAAGGTTCAACGCCGACAAGGTAGTGGGTGATGAGGTAGATGGGAAACTTATGGGGCCTGCCGATTGAGTCCAGAACATCCAGGAACAAGGAATGGAACTCACCACTTGTGACCCTGTCTATGATGTCCTTTCATCGTCTTGAGATATAGATGAAGCAGGAGGTGACAACAGACATCTTGATCTCAGCTAGCTCCCAATCGAGACTGAATTGCTTGGTGACCTCAGATAGCTAATGAAGCTTCATATCGACAGTTGGGTACTCCTTGAAGAGGGGTTTAATGTACTCAGTCCGGGAAACAAATGCTGGAGGAACTCGTGCAGACTGGGCATTGGTCTTCTGAGGAGTGAGGCATGACAGGAAGTGATCAGGAACCCTGCACTGAGAAGAAGTCTCATTGCACTTAGATGGTTTTGCAGCAGGAGATGATGGTTCACTGTTGACACCCGAAGCATGTTCCACAGAGAGTTTGGTGGGGGTGGAACCCTGTGTGACAAGATAGGGGGCTATAGGTTGAGGCAGCCTGGGAGTCACTGCGACTGCAGTAGATGTGGAGCCTAGTGTCAGTGAAGGTGGAATGGGGGCCAATCTTCCTCAGATGGGATGTCGTCATCACTGAGTGCTAGGGCGACCTCAAGATCAGCAAGGGTGGCAGGTCCAGAGTATTCCATACCTCCCTAATAGGGTAACATTCAGAGTGTTGGCAACACCTTCACCAGAGGAGTGGAGCTGGTGTGTGTGCTCGAGCAGAGTGGTGTTGCCATTACGACGCCATGTCACACTCCCCACACTGCGCATACGCAGACACGAGAAATTCCGAATGGAGGGGACTGGACAGGTGTATGGGTTTTAATATAAAAAATACTGACAAACTCCAAAATCCCTTAAGTTCCCAAGTGACATTACACTAAACACTAAGTCATACTATAGCTCTGCCAGGGCTAGAGGGTGGCAGCTTCCTAGATCCTTCAGAATTTCATCAGAATTAGGAGAGCTTTCTCACAGGTTTGTTGACTTGCTGCGAGGATCATCTGTCCTCATATCTAGGGATAAGTGTTACAAACAGTTGTCAGGCTATATGATTCTCTGTGCCAGATTGGGCAAGTGGTTTCACCCTTTGCATGAGCATGCAGGCAATCAGGTGGATAAGAGGATGCTTGGGGCACACAGTAATATTATGACTCCTGACTGATTTAGGCAGGATGATGCAATTTAATTTTTTTATTACATTCCTAGATTTCTCGCAAGCAAATGATAAGGTCAAACGAGATGTTTCTTTTATGGCATTAAAACCTTTAGACTGTGGGATGAATATATTGCTTGCACTGGTGGCCATGTACAGAGTAACAAACTGTTTAGTGGGCTCTGCTCTTGTTGCTACCATCTTAGGTGTGTTCATGCTCTCTGTGCAATTTAATAAAGTTGGGATATCCTCTCCTACGTGTTTTAGTCACAAGCAATCAGCACAAATTCTCAGTTATGTGGAGAAAGAGGAGAGTTATGGAGAATGACTTACTGTCCCATGCAGTTTGTGCAACACTTGGATATCACTGCTTCACATCACGCTACTTACGTGATTTATTATATAGTGACTTTGATGATGCACAGATCACTAGAGATCATAATTTGAAACATTAATTATCACTTTCTGAGTCAGGTAGAGTGCAGCTGTAACTTTCTACAGTCCCAAATTTTGTATCACACAGGATATAATTCTAAGATGAAATTCAGTGTTAATGAAATAGAATGTTTGTCGCTGACTCGATTACACGTAAGTGCCCACTCCCTTGCTGCGGAAGAAGGGCGATGGAACGGACGTGGATGAGGCCGTTTACCCATGGAGGAACGTCTTTGTAGGTGTGAAAAAAATTCAGACTGACAGACATGTCAGTGAGAACTGTCCCAGAACAGCTCAGTTAAGACAACAGCACAATATTTCATCTTTGGAAAGCCTTATAGTTAAGAGGGATGATTACAGAACAGATTGCAATATCTTTCATAAAATTCTTGCACTATAAGTGTAAATAGACATGAAGTTACCGTTTTTTAATTTTTACCCTCCACCTGACAAGTTCAGAGGAGGATGTTATCACTGGGATCATTATGTGTCCGACCATACAACTGGGTGGCAGGGCAGCTGAGTTGCGGGGCGGCAGGTCGGCTGGCCGGGCACAGAGATTTCATTTCCGGGCCTGAACTCAGGAAGTATTCATTATAGTCATGACATTTCACAAGTTATGTGTCTTATAGAGAACTGGTGCCCTTGATAGGTTGATTGCAGTGTCTTAAGTATTTTTTTTTTTTTTTTAATGAAAAAGTACAAAAAATTCGTTTCAGGCTAGGACTCAGAAACTAATACAGGCACAGGCTTCGGACTCTCCAGGATTACGTGCTCATGTGCCTCCTGGTGCCTTTTTGGTAGTTAGAATGCAAGGAGATTATATAATGTCATGAAATTGCAAAAATACATAAAATTGATTATTTTAATGCATTATTCTATTAAAACTTTTCAACTATTATACCTACGAGGCAGAAATTGTAAATGACAAATGATTATATGAATGTCTTATTATATATATAGTTTTATGGCGGTAGACCTACCTATTATGCAATCATATAATGGCTGCCTAAATGAAAAAAGCACGAGTCATAATTTCATCAAATGTGCTAGTAAGTTCTTTATTACCATGGCAAAACTACTCAGATTTGTAAGTTTTAATGTCTCTGTGTTATACAGATGGTAGGGGGGGGGGATGAGGGCCGTTATGGCTTGGCAGGTGTGCAGGGAGGTGGTGGGGGTATGTGCTTGGACAAATGGAGGGTTGCAACAGCGTGGCGTTGCCTATGTTTTTACCTGCAAGACATGTTTTACTGCTGAAGTTGTAATTTCTCCGATGTCTAATTTTGTGTATAACTAGTTCAGTGTATCTCTGCATTTAACTTATTCACATTAACTGTAAGGGATAATATGCTGGACCCCTTTCTGTGTGTGTGTGTGTGTGTGTGTGTGTGTGTGTGTGTGTGTGTGTGTGTTTGTGTGTGTGTGTGTGTGTGTGTGTGTGTATCAGAGAATAAACTATTCAGACACTGTCAAGAAATAATACCACAAATGAGAAAGAAAGAACTGGGTGAATAATTCACGCTAGTGAAAAACACAAGATTAAACAATGAGGATGAAGGCTTAAAATTTTCAAGAATATTAGAGAGATCTTGGGAATTCCAAAATAATGAAATAAAAACATAATGAAGACATTCAAAAGAAACTCACAAGAATAAAGAGTAAAATTCAATTTTGCAACAAACGCATAGCAAAATTGGAATTAAATAAAATTTTCAAGTCTTCAGATATCAAACAGAGCATTCCTACTGGATTAAAAAAACAAAGAAGCTCCAGTGATCCTATATCAGTATTGTGCAGCTGTAAGAAGATTATTAAATTATAAGTGACTTTTGAAGAACTAGATGTGCATAATCCTGAGTGTAAGTGTTAAGATTAAGAGTTCATTGATATTCATCATCAACATGTAATAACAGGTAACCTAGACATAATAGAAAATATTAGACTACGAAAACTAATGAAAAAAAAAAAAAAGAATTACCGAGAGGCTAAAGGAATCAGTTGGAAACAAGTGAGAGAAAATTTTAACATCGCAGTCAAAAAATGTGCTGCAAAATGGTATAAACTAGAATTTAATGAATATTTCATAGACCTCATCTCATCTCATCAGCCGTTTGAGTATCCACTGCAGGACCGGCCTATCCCGACCGAAGTAGGGATGATACAGCCTATGTATCTTTACCAAGTGGCTTAGGCTGTCTGGTAGAGATTGTATGTAGGGTGAGAAGAGCTTGTAAGTGTGACTGTGGTGTTGGAATGGCTTTGGATATGTGTGTAGTCTGTGAACCAAGTGTAATCGGCCCGCGAAAGTCGACTGGGTGCAAGCATACTTTATAGTATGCGACACTGGTTCAACCACAGCATCCCTTATGTCCACCAGAGCAGTACGTGGCCAGAAGAACGCTCCCAAAGTTTATTCCCCTGGCGGAGTGTGAACCCTCGTTCTTCAGTGTACGAAAACGCACACTCTAC
>NC_136971.1:26249747-26312247 GCF_032717465.1 Coenobita brevimanus
TTCATCTTTATTTTTGTACAGAGGTACACTCGGAAACCATAATCTCTAGCCCACCTGGGTCGGTGCCGGAGGTTAGTACAGCGACCTTTCTCGACGGCGGCCCACTCAAACTATCACCAGGTAACACACGCACGAACCGAGCACTGCCCTTATGAACCATTCGAGGCTTCGCTCTGAGTGTGTCGTATGTTTAATCATCCTGCTGTATATAATGTTAAGCAGTCATAGTATGGCTATATAGGTGTCATTATGTATAAGAACTGTATGTGGCATTGTATATTCATTAAATAGGGACACGAAGAAAAATTAACGTAAGTTGTAGTTACGAAAGTAAGAATGGAAAATATAGACTTCCAAACCACCAAGTGATTCGATACAATGTATTCAGCGTTTGTGTGTGTGTGTGTGTGTGTGTGCGTGTGTGTGTGTGTGTGTGTGTGTGTGTGTGCAAGCTAGACAAGGAAGTGAATTTTTGTATTCACGTGCATGTGTGTGTGTGTGCGTGTGTGTGTGTGTGCGTGTGTGTGTGTGCGTGTGTGTGTGTGCGTGTGTGTGTGTGCGTGTGTGTGTGTGTGTGTGTGTGTGTGTGTGTGTGTGTGTGTGTATGTATGTGCAAGCTTGACAAGGACGTGAACTTTTGTATTCACGTGCATGTGTGTGTGTGTGTGTGTGTGTGTGTGTGTGTGTATTGGTATCATCAGGCGACAACCTTAATACAGAAGGTTAATATATACGGTAATTAGTTCATATACGAGACAATTCAGACATAAGCTGGTCTGAGCATAGTGCCAGATCACGATGCTTCCACCACATCCCATCTATATCTTTTATTTCCCCTTCATTCGTGTAACAACGTATATGAAAGACCATATTTAATTAACAATATATTTAAGCAAACTTAGCATGCACGTCGATCAGTCATTCCTCATTTGACACATAGCGTAATACTTTGACCATCCCACCTGGGCACACGGAGGCCCACCGTAACTCCCACGAGGAGTCTGACCACAAAGGACAGCAGAGTGATCATCACTCTCAAGTGCCTCTCACATAACAAGGGAAACAGGAGTTCAGTGTCACCCGATAACTACCAGGAGGCGAATACGGGAGACTGGCAGTCAATGTTTCATCCCAGAGCGTAAGGGAACCTTAATAGAGGCACCGAAGGAAGTATGGAAAAGGTTTGCTGAGGCGTATGCGGATGTGGGATTCGATATTTGGGGGTCCGTCATTTTCACCGATGAGAAATGTTTCACATCTGTCGCAGCAGTCAGGCGCCAGTGTCGGCAGTTACATAATACAAGATATGACTGAAGACACATCCATGAGACATCGACAAGCTGTCGTGTAACAACCTCCATGCATGGATGGATGTGGTGGTGAGGTGTTGTTGAACATACTGCAGAGCAGTACACTGTATATAAAAATTCTAGAGATATCCTTTTTTCCATTGGTGCAAGCATATCCCATCCCAAACCCACAGTTTATTTACACGGTGCAAGACCGCAGTCCAATACCTACAATCCGGGCAGTCAAGCATTGGTTTCAGGTGCATTCACAAATTATTCTATTGCACTGGCCCTCTAAAGGGGCCGATTGTAATCCAACAGAAAATCTTTGGACGCATATGGTTGCTGAATGTGGTGTTGAGGAGAAAATGAGGGAGACAGTGAGGAGACATGCACATAACATGTGGGAGGGAATAAGGAGGAGGCAGAACATCTGCAGCAATCTGCATTCGCAGCACATCTCTCGTCGCGGCAAGACCTCCCGGCGGGACCAGGTCTCCACAGCAGCCACACAGCCGAGGGACGGGCCTGTTGTTCCTATCTGAGGGAGTGCTCTAGTCTGCCCACCAGGAGGTCGAGGCTCCTCCGCCCTAGACTATCTGGCCGACGACCCTCCTTCCGCCACGACCTGGACCGGGGCTGTGCCATATGTGACGACCAGGACCGGGCCTCCCTTTTCGTGCTTCCACCTGCTGCTGCTGGAGAGCTGGAGAGTCTATTTTGCCCTTTCTACCAGGGGCAAGGGGGTTGAGAGCAGCGTCGGGGCGTTTCCACCTGAGCTGTTGTTGTTGTTGTTTAAAGATTCCCTGCACCTATAGTGCAGGCCGGGCCATACATTAGCCCAGTCAGTGGTGTATGGGCTGGTTAAGAAACAGTAAGGGGGGAGGACAGGACCTGGGGATTGCCCAGCACACACGTCCTGTCTCCTGGCTGGCTTTGTGGTGTGTGTGCCACCTGAGCTCGTCGGCGCCTCCTCCATCGGCGCCGCGCTGTCTACCCGGCTCTAGTCCCGCCCTACCTCCTTTCAACCATCGTGCTGCCGGTGTAGCGTTATGATCTGTCCCCCTGTCCGCCCCCTACGGCGCATGCGCGGGAGTTGCCAGAGGCCGCCACAAATATGCCATTTGTCCTCTGATCTCTGTAGGAGTAACATGATCGGAGCCTCTTGCCCTTTGTTTACAAACGGCAAATGGTCATTCCGGCTTCTCATATCATTCGTCTCAAAGCTTTCTCGGGTAGTTTCCGCCCTTAAATTAAATTAGGTTAGGCGGAAAGCGGTAAAAATTCGAATTTCTAAGGTATGAAAGAGTTAGGTTGGATAAACATAGTTATAATTAATCATCTGGGGACGAGTTATCTAATCTGTTAGCGTGAGGATTGCCTTAGCGCTGTATCTTTACGGGAATGAGTCAAGCTCGTACTGCCCCGTGTATTAAACCATTTTTATCATACATATCCTTGAAATTATAAATAGTTTTGGCACACACTACTTCATTCGGTTGTGCATTCCATTGATCAATTGCCCTATTAGGGAAACTGAACTTCCTTACATCTTTATCACCTCTCTTCTTATGCTGTATTTTGCAATGTTCTCTTGCTGATGCTTCACACATATGATATATATTCATTTATGTCTATTTTCTGTTCCCCTGATATGCATTTATACAGCATAATCATGTCTCCTCCTCCTCTCCTGCAGCGTTGGTAAATTCAATCTTTACAGTCTTTCTCAGTAACTTAAATCCCTTATGATTGGTACCCATCTTGTAGGAGCTCGTTGTACTTTTTCAATTTTATGTGTTTTTTGAGATGAGGATTCCAGACTACTGTGATGCATACTCCAGAGTTGGTCTGATGAATATCTTCCTCAGCATATCTTCATTTATATATGTGAATGCTATTCTCATATTAGCAAGCAATGTATACATGTTTCGTACCTTCTCACTGATGTGATCATCAGGAGTGTCACGGGGTTTTTATAGTATCACGGTAATTTTGGAATAAATGGTTAAATATTATTTAAATTGATAATAATATTCAATAATATTGAAGAGCAGAGACAATGATTGTCTTGCTACATCAAGCAACGATTACTTTACGCTGATTTGCTAAGATTCTCTAAGAACGAGAATTTATAAACTTTCTCAACAGTACTCAGCAGAGACTAATTACTCACAATTGCTGAATTACTGTACTGTTAGCCTCTGGAGAAAGTTACATCACCCCTGACAATAAATAACTAATACTAATAATAATAACATCAGGTTCTTGCTGATGCATTAACTCCTGGCACAACGGATTTTAAGTTAATACAACAAGACTGGTCTAAGTACCAGTTATGAATAGTAAATGTTTATGCAAGCTAGAGCTGTATGGAAAATAAGCTTAATTATGGAGAAATGAAACAAGATTTTTACTCTACATTAAGCTCAAGAAATAGAACTGTTAAATTTATTAATCACAAAAATAAATTTAACATTACATTTCAAATCAAATTAAATGAGACGCACTCGCTCACTCACACAGAAGCTAAATACTTACGCCTAGGAAAAACACCTTAACTAAACTCTTAAGACTACAAAATACACAAAGGAAATGCTAGTCAATGAATGCGGTGTATCACCCAAAGCTGGAGAACTAAAGGTGGGAGCTTGGAGAAACTGTAAGTGGAGTTTGGGTACTAGCTGACCTCTCGCACTGCTGCACAGGTCCTGTCTCCGTCACAGCAAACACTAAACTGGACTGAATTCAAATAATGTATGGGCAGGAAGCACGAGCCACCGGAAGAAGGCGTGGCTAACGGTTTATGCAAGCAGAGGCGAACGATAAAGAAACAATTGTATCGCTCAGTAGCGCACTTAGTGACGTGCATTAAATCGGTCACTTTTGAAAGTGACGAATGATTTGGAAAGTATACCCCGAAATGGAGAGAGAAACGGTTAACTGAGCGATACACAGTGAGTTTTCCACTAATAGTTCGTGGCTTCTCACAAAAAGGAAATGTCGCGAATTGATTCGTGACATTACGCCCCATGAAAATTAAATCTTTCTTCCTTCAGAAGAATGATTTCAATATACATACATATAAATCCTAACTCAGTCACACAAGATTCACACTGTGGTGTGTGTGCTATCCTGCTACAGGAGAAAGTCGCAGTCGTCAGTGAGCGAAAAAACCTCGTATTTACGTTAATAGAAGCAAGCTTGAGGGAAAAACTCCGTGACGACGGTGAAAATCCTGTACTCAGGTCAAACTGAGCGAAAATTCGCTACATTTACACTGACAACTAATTGTTGTGTAGCGTGGTGTATGTAATACATAGTGTAGGTGTGACAGTTGTAGTGTAACTGTACCTACGTGTAAAATGACAGTAAATAATATGGCGACGGCGAAGGCAGAGGAGAAGAGGCGGCAGCGTGCGGCAGACGATCAGCTGGCCCGCACAGCAAAACTGCTTCACCCATTGCTGAACCTGCAAAACCAATTGAGGTGGAGCATCAAAAGTGTCAATGAGACAAAATTCTTATTAAGTTACAATTACTCTCTCTGCCTAGCAATCAGTACATGCTACGAAAAGTACGCTCTGGCTGAAAAATTCGAGTGACAGCCAAGCTTCGTACATTCGAGGTCGCCATTAATTATAGCACACAATTATGGTCGGCAAGTTGAGAATCCTTGTGCAAACTCGGGTCTTCCATAGCCTCGAACTGCACACGGGTCCTCAACCTCTGCCTTAACCTACAGTTCTTATATTAATATCGGGAAGCTGAGAATCCTTGTGCAAACTTGGGTCTTCCATAGCCTCAAGTCGCCTCTGCGGAGTTCTCTCTTCCCCCTTAACCTACAGTACTTATATTAATATCGGAGAGCTGAGAACCTTGTGCAAACTTGGGTCTTCCATAGCCTCAAGTCGCCTCTGCGGAGTTCTCTCTCGAACTTCCCCCTTAACCTACAATACAATACTTATATTAATATCGGGGAGCTGAGAATCCTTGTGCAAACTTGGGTCTTCCATAGCCTCAAGTCGCCTCTGCGGAGTTCTCTCTCGAACTTCCCCCTTAACCTACAATACTTATATTAGTATCGGGGAGCTGAGAATCCTTGTGCAAACTTGGGTCTTCAATAGCCTCAAGTCGCCTCTGCGGAGTTCTCTCTCGAACTTCCCCCTTAACCTACAATACTTATATTAGTATCGGGGAGCTGAGAATCCTTGTGCAAACTTGGGTCTTCCATAGCCTCAAGTCGCCTCTGCGGAGTTCTCTCTCGAACTTCCCCCTTAACCTACAATACAATACTTATATTAGTATCGGGGAGCTGAGAATCCTTGTGCAAACTTGGGTCTTCCATAGCCTCAAGTCGCCTCTGCGGAGTTCTCTCTCGAACTTCCCCCTTAACCTACAATACAATACTTATATTAGTATCGGGGAGCTGAAAATCCTTATGCAAACTTGGGTCTTCCATAGCCTCAAGTCGCCTCTCAACTTCCCCCTTAACTTACGGTACATAATATGTATGTACAGGCCCTGGACATAATGTGTCCTGTGGGGCCAATGGGCGAGACGTCAGGTCTGCACCCACTTCACCACTACCCTGTCTCTCAACTGACTCAGAGATTACAGGTGTGGTTATAAATGGCACAGGAAGGGCATGTCCCTGAGTAGTGGCGATACTTTGGCACACACTGCAGGAACGGAGAAAACTATTTATGTCCCGTCCCATCCCTGGCCAGAAAAAGTCAGCTCGGATATGGCCCTGGGTCTTCCTTTTGCCCATGTGACCTCCTGAGGCTGAACAATGACCCCATTCTAACACTGCTAGGCGGTACTTTGCGGGAACGACAAACTGCAGTCGAACCTCGCCCTCGGGTGTTTGTGACTCACGGTAGAGCCGTCCTTGTTTACGAAGGAACTTGGCTCGACCTCCCCGTGAATACTTTATCACTCGACCCTTTTGTTTGTTCCGCACGGTAGCAAGTGTCGGGTCAGAATGTTGTTCTTGTACAACAAGTTGACTACACATCAGATCTTGCGGCGATTCAATGATCACTGGGGTGACACAGTCTGGAGCCTCAGTCATGGCTCGTGTTACCGCAGCAGCCGAAGTCTGAGTGGCACCATCATCGGAGCAACTATCCTTGGCTCCTTGAATATTGCCTACTATCAAGTCAAATAGAGGCTCTGGCATGACAACTGCAAGTGTCATACCAGTATAAAATGGAGATGCCACCTGGATACATGCCTCAGGGAACAATCTCACTGATCCATCAATAAGATTTGCATGGATCTGTCGACCTGTATACTGCTCAGGCCGAACTAGACTCTGCTTGACAGAGCAACCTGAGGAACCATTATCTCTCAGGACCTTCACAGGAATGCCTCCCACAAACCCTGGCTGAACAAGGAAGGTACTGTCACCTGTGGGAGGGCCTGTGGAGGAAGCAGCTAGCCACTCATGAGGCCGCTGAATTGATGTGGCAAACATTGTGCCTTGAGAGTTATCAGGAGATGGAACATTGGCCATCTGTGGAGGGGGGTTCACTGTCACTGTGGGACTAGTGAACTGTGGGGAAGTACCCACACTGGTAGGGACGTGACCACCGTGCTGCTGCTGAGGAATGAAGGCTGCATTCGCTTCCTGCCTCTTCTGAGCTGGAGGTGAAAAAGTTTGTCCCAACGGTCGGTTGCGTGGCTGATACTGCTGCTGGTTAGGGTACTTGTACCTCTTCCACTCAGGTTTCTGAGTGTTTTGCCCCTGGTCCTTCCACTGCGGTTTTGGACCTTGGCCATTACTCTGAGAATGGCCTTGGTGCTGGGATTCAGTCTGAGACGGCTTCCCAGACTTGGCAGTATCTTTTCTGCTCCAGGTGTTTTGCTTACGAGTTTGATACCCGTATGCAGTAAAGAATGCGTCAGCCTTCTCTACCATTTGGCTGGCATCTTTCACCTGGCAGATCTTAAGCTGTGCTATGAGCTCAGCAGGCCACGACCTCTCTAGCTGTGTACGCAGCATAAGGTCAATTATCCCCTCACGCGTGGAAGGAGTTTCATCTTTCTCCATCCACTCATTTAAGTAAGCTGTGAGACGATCAAGGAACTGAACAGCTGTCTCCTTGTCTTGGAGACGAGCTCGCATGAACTGAACTTTGGCGTCGTCTACTGTGAGACCATACGCCTTAATGAGTGCAGCTTTCATCATCTCATATGTGAGATTGTCTCCACGAATTCTGTGGAGAATATCGAGGGCAGGGCCCTCAAATAGGCTAAGAAACTGAAGCCGCTTAGCTGCCTCATCCAGTTGATATAAGTCTGCCATGTCCTCAAAACGAGCTATGTACGGCTCGATTCGCTCGCTTTCCTTGTATGAAGGAAGCTTGATGCGTGGGGTCGCCAGGACATGTGCAGGGAGAACGCTCGTGGAGCTTTGACCAACTGCACCAGACGTGTCTGAAGCCAAGGAATCTCGCTTGAGCTTCAGCACTTCAAGTTCATGTTCTCGTTCTTTGTCTCGTTGTTCACGCTCGTATTCGCGCTGTTCTCGCTCTTTTTCTAACTCGAGCTCGCGTTGTTTCTGCTCGTATTCGCGCTGTTCTCGCTCTTTTTCTAACTCGAGCTCGCGTTGTTTCTGCTCGTATTCGCGCTGTTTCTCACGCTGCTCTTGTTCATAAGCACGCTCTCTTTCACGTTCCTCACGCTGTTCTCGCTCGTATTCGCGCTGTTCTCGCTCGCATTCGCGCTGAATCCTACGCTCTTCACGAGCATCTTTCTCACGTTCTTGCTCGTAATTGAACCGTGAGAGAACGTAACTCTGTATTTTCTCTGGGTCTGTGAGACCAATATCTTTGGCTTCCTGTACATATACAGCTGTAGCCATGATGCTAGCTCAATTTACTAAGTAACCGAAATTGAGTACTGACTGCTTAGCGACGAATACTAATAAACACAAGTAAAGAATACAGACACAAGCTAGTGGTGACCAGTCTTATCTAGTTAACTGGCAAAGAATAAATAAAAAATGTAAATGACTGGGAAGACTCAATAATAAACACAATGGGTACGGCGACTTCCCAGAAGCGAATAAAATTGTCTGGCGTTACCAAAAATAAACTAGAGTTAAGTATTCTATTGATTAATAAAGCAAAATTCACTTGCTAAATTAAGGGTAAACACCAGTAAGCTTGTGCCTATAAACTTTAATGATAAATACCTAAATATGAATGAGTGAGCACTATCTCATGAATAGCTTTAGAGCTAGGAGTTAATATCCTGGAATGAGGTCGCCAATTGTCACGGGGTTTTTATAGTATCACGGTAATTTTGGAATAAATGGTTAAATATTATTTAAATTGATAATAATATTCAATAATATTGAAGAGCAGAGACAATGATTGTCTTGCTACATCAAGCAACGATTACTTTACGCTGATTTGCTAAGATTCTCTAAGAACGAGAATTTATAAACTTTCTCAACAGTACTCAGCAGAGACTAATTACTCACAATTGCTGAATTACTGTACTGTTAGCCTCTGGAGAAAGTTACATCACCCCTGACAATAAATAACTAATACTAATAATAATAACATCAGGTTCTTGCTGATGCATTAACTCCTGGCACAACGGATTTTAAGTTAATACAACAAGACTGGTCTAAGTACCAGTTATGAATAGTAAATGTTTATGCAAGCTAGGAGCTGTATGGAAAATAAGCTTAATTATGGAGAAATGAAACAAGATTTTTACTCTACATTAAGCTCAAGAAATAGAACTGTTAAATTTATTAATCACAAAAATAAATTTAACATTACATTTCAAATCAAATTAAATGAGACGCACTCGCTCACTCACACAGAAGCTAAATACTTACGCCTAGGAAAAACACCTTAACTAAACTCTTAAGACTACAAAATACACAAAGGAAATACTAGTCAATGAATGCGGTGTATCACCCAAAGCTGGAGAACTAAAGGTGGGAGCTTGGAGAAACTGTAAGTGGAGTTTGGGTACTAGCTGACCTCTCGCACTGCTGCACAGGTCCTGTCTCCGTCACAGCAAACACTAAACTGGACTGAATTCAAATAATGTATGGGCAGGAAGCACGAGCCACCGGAAGAAGGCGTGGCTAACGGTTTATGCAAGCAGAGGCGAACGATAAAGAAACAATTGTATCGCTCAGTAGCGCACTTAGTGACGTGCATTAAATCGGTCACTTTTGAAAGTGACGAATGATTTGGAAAGTATACCCCGAAATGGAGAGAGAAACGGTTAACTGAGCGATACACAGTGAGTTTTCCACTAATAGTTCGTGGCTTCTCACAAAAAGGAAATGTCGCGAATTGATTCGTGACAAGGAGATAGTCTGTTACTGATAATTACTCCTAGGTCCTTCTCCTTTTCTGATATGTGTAGGGCTGATCTTCCTAACTTATAATACCAATCTGGTCTTTTCTCACTTTTACCAAATTTTATTACATGACACTTATCCACATTAAATTCCATTTGCCATTTATTGCTCCATTCATGAAGCTTGTTCAATTCCTCTTGCAGCTCTTTGCAAGAATCTATGTTAGTAATTTTCTTTTGAATTTTTGCATCATCTGCAAACATATTTAGATAGCTTCCATTTCCAATATTACTGTCTATGCCATTTATATATACTAAAAACATAACTGAGCCCTGTGGAACTCCGCTGGTCATTTCCCTCCATGATCAGTAATTCCCCCTTAATATTGTTCTCATTTCCCTTTTTCTGAGAAAATCCTGCATCCAACAGTGGAGATTACCTTGGATACCTCCTTGATGGTACAGCTTCCATAAGTCTTTGGTGCGGTACTCTGTCAAATGCTTTCTTAAAATCTAAATAGATACTGTCCACCCATCCTTCTCTTTTCTGTAATGTTTCTCTAACTTTGTCATAATTGCTTAGAAGATTAGTAACACATGATTATCCCTTCCTAAAACCTAACTGCCTCTCTTTTATCATACCATGTTCTAGATGTCTTACAACACTGGTCAGTGATACTGGTCTGTAGCTGAGTAGTTCTCATTGTGTTCTCATTGTGTTAAATTTGACTAGTGTACAGGTATTTGTAGACCTCACAGGTGGTTAAGAAGGATGAGTAAAGGACTCATGAATGGAATGGAATGAAATGGAATGGAATTAAAAAAAAAAAAAAAAAGGAAAGGAGCACCAAGCCACTCAGAGACTAAGTTTCCCCCTGGGGAGGGGAGGGGGGGATAGAATACCTCCTCAGTATCCCTGTTTGTCGTAAAAACCGTCTAAAAGGGGCACTTTAATCTTCATCCTTCCTCTTTTCCCCCTCTGCTTCTTGTACTTTATCTGTCCCATCTCTTTGCCTTATATTTTCACTTTAATACCCACCCAACTCCTATTGTAGTGCCATATAGTCATTGAGTGGCTTGGTGCTCGCTTTCCTTTCTTTCTATTTTTTTTTTTTTTTTTAATAATCCATTCCATTCAATGAATAAGTTATATGTCACTAACTTGGGTGGGTATTGAAAATATATGGCAGAGAGGTGGAACATAAAGTACAAGAAGCAGAGGGGGAAAAGGGGAAGGATTTTTAGTGGGCTTTTACGACAAGCAGGGATACTGAGGAAGTATTCTATCCCTCCCTCCCCAAGGGGAAAGGATTCGTGAGATAACCGTGACTGGGAGCTGGCTTAATTTCCATTGATAGTACCCCTCTGGGGAGGGGGGACAGAATACTTCCTCAGTATCCCTGCTTGTGGCAAAAGGGGCACTTTAATCTCCATCCTTCCCCTCTTCCCACTCTGCTCCTGTACTTTATCTGTCTTACCTCTCTGCCTTACATGTTCACGTTAATACCCACCAAACCCTCTTCCATTATAGTGCCATGTAGTCATTGTTTTAGCTTGGTACTGGCGCTTATTATTCACCTCCTCTTGTACTTCATGTGTCTTATCTCAGCCTTATATTTTCACTTTAATAACCACCCAACCCCCTTCCACCTCAGTGCCATATTTTCATTGGCTTGGTGCTAACCTTTTTTTTTTTTTTTTTTTTTTTTATTACTGTGTTCAATGCATTTCCACTGATAGTACAGTATATAAATATATCCTGTGCTACTGGACACGACAGGGTTTATGTTACTGCACATGTGTGCAGATTTAAATAAACGATTGGTATTAAAATATGCCAATCAGTGATGTGTAGTAATGTACCCAATGTAAAAATAACGTAACTTAGGATTCTTTTTTTTTAATTTCCCATAACAACTAGTATCTGAAGTGATCTCAGTAACGTAACTGATAAGGGTTTTTACTTTATCATTATCCATTGAATCAGTAGCAGTGCTGTAACAGTGTGAACAGGAAACTTCACTAAGCATACCCTACTGGAGTGCATACTGTTTTCATAGTATTTGGAGTTAAAAGTCATCATCCTTCGTTCATTGCCAGACGCCATGTATCCCAGACGGGGTGGCCAAGGGCTTAGAGTTAATTGTTTTACAGGGAGGGGCACTAATCCTCCACCAACCCCACTTGACACGTAGGGATGCCAACAGCATCTGGTGTTCCCAGGAGGTCACCCATCCAAGTACTAACCAGACCCAACATTGCTTAACTTCGCTGATCGGACGGGAAGCGGTGTACTCAACGTAGTATAGTTAAAAGTACTTTTCCATAAATGAAATTTTGAGGCTAATTTTTATTTCACAATGACTGAACTTGAACAATACTGGACTAGCCTAACACTCTTATGTAAGATTTCTCAAAACTAAAGGGAGATGTAAGATTTCTCAAAACTAAAGGGATTGGATTGGATAATTGGAAAAAAAAGGAAAAGGAAAAGCTAGCACCAAGCCACTTATTGACTCTATGGCACTTAAAAGGGGTTGGGTGGGTATTAAAGTGAATATATAATGCAAAGAGGAAGCTATCTAAATATGTTTGCAGGTGATGCAAAAATTCAAAAGAAAATTACTAACATAGATTCTTGCAAAGAGCTGCAAGAGGAATTGAACAAGCTTCATGAATGGAGCAATAAATGGCAAATGGAATTTAATGTGGATAAGTGTCATGTAATAAAATTTGGTAAAAGTGAGAAAAGACCAGATTGGTATTATAAGTTAGGAAGATCAGCCCTACACATATCAGAAAAGGAGAAGGACCTAGGAGTAATTATCAGTAACAGACTATCTCCTGATGATCACATCAGTGAGAAGGTACGAAACATGTATACATTGCTTGCTAATATGAGAATAGCATTCACATATATAAATGAAGATATGCTGAGGAAGATATTCATCAGACCAACTCTGGAGTATGCATCACAGTAGTCTGGAATCCTCATCTCAAAAAACACATAAAATTGAAAAAGTACAACGAGCTCCTACAAGATGGGTACCAATCATAAGGGATTTAAGTTACTGAGAAAGACTGTAAAGATTGAATTTACCAACGCTGCAGGAAAGGAGGAGGAGACATGATTATGCTGTATAAATGCATATCAGGGGAACAGAAAATAGACATAAATGAATATATATCATATGTGTGAAGCATCAGCAAGAGAACATTGCAAAATACAGCATAAGAAGAGAGGTGATAAAGATGTAAGGAAGTTCAGTTTCCCTAATAGGGCAATTGATCAATGGAATGCACAACCGAATGAAGTAGTGTGTGCCAAAACTATTTATAATTTCAAGGATATGTATGATAAAAATGGTTTAATACACGGGGCAGTACGAGCTTGACTCATTCCCGTAAAGATACAGCGCTAAGGCAATCCTCACGCCTAACAGATTGGATAACTCGTCCCCAGATGATTAATTATAACTATGTTTATCCAACCTAACTCATTCATACCTTAGAAATTCGAATTTTTACCGCTTTCCGCCTATCCTAATTTAATTTAAGGGCGGAAACTACCCGAGAAAGATTAAAGACGAATGATATGAGAAGCCGGAATGACCATTTGCCGTTTGTAAACAAAGGGCGAGAGGCTCCGACCATGTTACTCCTACAGAGATCAAAGGACAAATGGCATATTTGTGGCGGCCTCTGGCAACTCCCGCGCATGCGCCGTAGGGGGCGGACAGGGGGACAGATCATAACGCTACACCGGCCTCACCATCCACTGCCAAGCCCCGCCCACACTCGTCGATCATCGGGCAGCCGATCTCACCACCAACCATCGCACCTTCCCCTGTTTCTGCCGCCTTTCCCTCCTTCACCAGTTTGTTGTCCCCGCTACGCTCTCTTTGAGAGCTTTTTTTCTGCAGTTTCCCCGATGGGCTGTCTGTTTGCCAGTGCCCCACCAAGTGTGGGGCAAATATCACACAACAACACACAATAAGCAGCAATCTGGTAGATTCCATGCCTGCCAGATTCCATGAAGTTATAACGGCAGATGGAGGTTGGACAAGGTATTAATCTTTGGGCATGAGGTATCTCAGTGGTAGCAGCCTTGCCTCGGGATCCTGTTGTCAGGAATTAAATCTCCGCCTACGACGGTGCCTTGTGGGGGGTGGCGGGGGAGGTAGCGCCTCCTGTAGCCTCGTTGGGGCCACATACACATTACACATTCTTTCCTAACTCTCGCGAATTTGTCAAGGTATTTTACTTTGCGATTTTACATCACTTCACATAAATATGCTTATAATGTCGAGGCAAAAATATACATAACTCTTGGGACTATGTCCAGACAAAATATATGTTACTACAATAATCACATATGTTTACAGTGTTTATGCATAATACATGTGAAAAATATTTTTGGTGTTTCATGTAACCAATAGCCATACCCACAAAACATTCTTGTTGCGCTATGTGCATGTGTGTGTGAGATAACTAGTAACTGATCCACATTAGTTTGGTAAATAAAAAAGTGAAAAGTAAGCACAAAGCCATATGGATACAATTACACGGAAGAAGGGAAATATGGATGAACCATAGTTTTGATGGAAACAATGTGCTATGGGACGATGCGCACAATTACGAATGGGCGAGCTATCACCGATGATAAATGGAAACACCCTTTTATGAAAAATCATTCCTTCTACGGATGAAGCTTGGTGTTACAGAAAACACACACACACATACACACAAATACTAAATATATTGTGTCGAATCACTTGGTGGTTTGGAAGTCTATATTTTCCATTCTTACTTTCGTAACTACAACTTACGTTAAGTTTTCTTCATGTCCCTATTTAATGAATATACAATGCCACATACATACTGAGATGATTTGGCCATGTGGAGAGAATGGAGGTGGTAAAGACTGACGAAGAGAGTGTATGTGAGTGAGGTGGAGGGGGGAAGAGGGAGGGGGAGGCCGAGGATGAGATGGAGGGATGGGGTGGAGAGGTATTTGAGAGAGGGGGGTGTGAGTTGGGAGCAGGGCAGTGAAATGGCGGGGGACAGGGCGACTTGGAGGAGATTTGTTTGTGGCCACCCCAAACGGGATTGAGGCGTCTGGCAATAGATAGATAGATAGGCATACAGTTCTTATACATAATGACACCTATATAGTCATAATATGATTGCTTAACATTATATACAGCAGGATGATTAAACATACGACACACAGAGCCTCGTGATAGTTTGAGTGGGCCGCCATCCAGAAAGGTCGCTGTACTAACCTCCGGCACCGACCCAGGTGGGCTAGAGATTGTGGTTTCCGAGTGTACAATCACAGCCTTTTTCCACTCTGCTGGCACAGTTTCGCTCATCCATGACTTCTTACATACCTCCAACAAGCACTTCATTCCGCTCTTTCCACTACACTAAATCATATCTGCATACACCTCATTAACCCCATCTGCTTTCCCATTATTCAGCCGCTTAGCAGCACTCTTCACTTGTGCGAGTGTCACGTTTTCTGGCACTGCATTCCTTCTCTGCACATCCCCAAAACCAATCATGTTTACAATGGCAGTGCTCTCTCTATTCCCATTCATCAGGCTTTCAAAATATTCATTCCATCTGGTCCTGAAACATCCCCATGGGTTAATTATCTACCACCTACATCCTTCACACTTTCACATTTCTTTCCTCTTTCACCTCTATATTGCAGCAGCTCTTTCCAGAATAACTTCCTGTTTTCAGAGTAGTTTGCATACATTTTTCTTCCTAGATCATCATTTACCTCATTCTTTTGCCTCTTCACAAGTCTCTTTACGTGTTTCTTGCTCTCAGTATATTTAGTTCTTATTTCAATTGAACCCTTGCCCTGTAACCACTCTAGCCACTTCTTCCTCTTGTAAACAATATCCCTAAACCCTTCCCAACCACATCTGCTTCCTACAACTCCTAATACTCGTACATCAGCTTATTTTCCTTTACAGTAATTACCTTTGTATACGCAGGCCGACGAAATTTTCCAGTGTGCATGCAGTAGAATTCACAGTTCTTAACGCCTTCAATGAGAATATATCTTTTTTAAATCATTGCTCTTAACACCTTCAATACGAATATATCTTTCATTTCGCTGTTGCTTCTTCGGACGGCTTGGAATTGTCTTTCAAAACTGGACACTTTAGATACAGGTTTCATTAACCCCCTCACTAGCAGGTTCCTGTCTTGATCTGATTAAAACAGTCTTCTAACAGTTAGAAAATGTTACAAGAACACATCAACCTATTGAGGGTATTAAGGGAGTGGCAGAGAGGTTAGTACTGGGTCTGTCCTTGTGCTGGACCACTGGGTTCCAATGTTTTGACGAAATTTCATTTTCTTCTCTTGTATTCATTAATGTATTTATGTTATTCACATTTACAATACATAGTGATTGCTGCACCACCATCATCATCATCATCATCATCTCTCTTTTTCCCACCCGCAGGAAGGGTGACGTATGATTCAGATAGCCAGAAAAAGGAAAGAATACGATAGTGGGATAACCAATAAACGACTCTCCAGATAAAAAGGGGTGCCAGCCCTTGTCATGCACTAGTCCGTCTATAGCCAGACGCCATAATCCCGTAAGAGATGGTCGTTTGTCTTTTAGTTTTTTTACTGGAGGGGCACTAACCCTCCGCCAATGTACTTGCTGACACGTAAGGAACACGTGGGTGGAGGGATGGTTATATGGTTACCATCCAGCGTTGTAAAAGGTTTCCTGGATTTCAGGAAACCATTAGGCTTGTCACATAATGTAGAGTCTCCTGTACAGGATAGAAGAATAATGAAAAGTGACAAGGTGGGAGAAATAGGAAGAGGAGGGCAGACACAGAAAAAGAATAATAAAGGTGAAGGAAGAAGTAGGCAGCACTACATCAAGTGAGTGGATAATGATGGCCAACACCTACCAGAAATACACTCGTCCATACAAAATTAATCCAGACAGTTAGATTCATTTTCATTTCCCTCGCATCGTAAGTTTTCATACCTCTCTTTCTGACGCCCTCATTTGCCATATTTATCCACCTTCTTTGTCAACCACGCCTCCTCCCACCTTCTACCTCGCTCAAATATACCGTTTTATCCACCCTATTTATATCCATTCTTTACATATGACCAGACCATCTAAGCATGCACTCTCCAACTCTGTTGTCCAGGGACTTCCTTGCTCCACATCTTTCATTGATCACATAATTTTTATGCTATCGACTCTCCGCGCTCCAGACACGTTTCTCAAGAATCACATGTCAGCTGGTCTAACTGATGCCTTTTTTAGTTTTGATGGAACAGAAGGGTCCGCTAAGCACAAGTCATTCAGGAGTACCGGTACTAAAAATCCGTGCAATCCTTCTGCCCGTGCCATGGACACACTTAGGTTTCCTACTAAGCCCTCCATACCACCGTACTATACTCTTCCATTGCACATTGCCTTCTCTTGCACCGGGCTACATAATCTCTCTTACCTGTTCAGCTCTTTTTCTCTTCAGAACATCACCCTGCGAGTCACCTTCTTGATCTGCATTACCATTAAACAATAAAGCCTTCCTTTTATTTATAATTCTAGGTATTTCCAGACAATTTTGTTTTGGTTTGTATATACTTATGTATGTGACTAGTTTTGCTCAGTTTTGACACACTTTGTGAAATGAACGGGTAAATGAAGCCTGTTTCTTATAACAGGCTTCATTTACCCGTTCATTTCACAAAGTGTGCCAAAACTGAGCAAAACTAGCTGGTCGTAAATACAAAGAATAAAAGACATCCCATGATGGAAGTGATTAAGAACTGTTTGTTATTGCAGCAACACCAGATAATTTGTACTGAAATGCGCATAAAATGATATTACCTTAACAATCTTCTCCACTCCAGTTTCCTCTCGCATCCCCCACTCCACCACTCCACCCTTCATTTCATCCCTCCGCTAGACATTTTCTTCCCTCCATTTCCTCTTTCCTCGACTAAATTGCCGGATATATCCTGTCCAATATTTTTTCCCATAATTTCCACAGTTTGTAACAACGATTACTTAAATATATGGTATGCACGTGGGAATATGAATGAAGAGAGATGGAAGAAGGTGGTATGTTGATGGCTAAGGAAAGTGAAGACTGTGATATGACATTTTATGTTTGTTTTAATATTTGATTGCCCCTCAGGATTCATTTCTCAATTTCATTGTTTTATTATCATTTAGCGTTATGTGCCTTTAGACCCTGGATAATGTATATCTCGATATGTAAATGACCAAATAATAAACAAGTGGTGCCAGGCACAACCAAGCTCACCCGACAGCAGTTTATTTTTTTTAATTGTTGTTAAATATTGGCTCGTTTCTGCCATTTTGTGTCAGGGAACAATTAAAATCTAAGGTCAAGTTTTCAAGTTACACCTTCTGAGAATCCATCATTTTGCATTTGACCTTTCAAGGTCACCCAAGGTCAAAATTCATGCTGCCAAATGAAAGCCCATATGAGACTTCCTGTATTTGGTCACAGTCAGTATATCTTCAGTGGGTTTCGAGTTACAGCCCCTAGAATATCCGTGATCTTGAGTTGGACCTTTTAAGGTCACTTACGGTCAAAGGTCAAGGTGTAAATTAAAAACTCATATGGGATTTCCTGTATGCTGATAATAGCAAACATCTCTATCTTCTTCCAGTTTCGAGTTACAGTACTCTGAATATCCGTGACCTTGAGTTTGGCCTCTCAGGGTCATTCAAGATCAAAGGTCTTCGTGCCAAATGAAAGTTCATATTACGAGTTCCTGTACGTTCATAATAGTAAAAATCTCTATTTTCAACCGTTTTCAAGTTACGCCCTATGAAAATCCGTGACCTTAATTTTGACCTTTCATGGTCGCTCAGTTACCTCAAAGAATTTAATCACTTTCTTTGGGGACCAGTGCTCACACATCGGTTTAGCCAAATGGTTTAGTAATGTAACAGTCGCGACATTAAAAGAGAGGAAGGCTGCATACAAGAGGGCCAAAAGTAGTCAGGATCAGAATGATTTGGACTCCGTCAAGACTGCATGCAGGACAGTGAAATCTATGACAATGTTGGCTTAAAAAAGTTAAGAAATCACTGTGGTACTGCGATGCAAAGAAAGCCTTATAGTTCTTCAGCCATGTAAACAGTAGAAAACCTTTCAAAGGTAGTATGGGACCACCTACGGATCAATCAGATGTTATGGAAATCTCAGAATTGGGTATGATAAACACTCTAAGCAACTATTTTGCTGTAGTTTTTGTGTTAGAAGATACTCATGACGTGGCAAGACCAGTACTGGCCCATGAAAATTACGATTATGTCATCCTCAGATGTACACCTGAGGAGGTGGCAAGTAGAATGGACAAACAAAATATTTACAGACCACCAGATACAGAAAAAATCCTTCCAAGAGTTCTTAAAGAGATATGAATCTAGGTAGCTCCATTACTTACAGAAGCCTTCAACAAGTCGCTGGAAACAGGGAGGCGCCAGAAGACCGGAAGCTGATAGATGTGATCCCAGTCTGTAGGCGAGGGGATCAAGAATATTATGAGAATTGCCATCCAATTAGCCTGGCCTCTCTCACTGCAAAACTATTGGAAGGAATAATAGTAGACAGGATTGTTGAACACTGAAAATCACAATCAGATTATAGATTCAGGGCATGGGCAAAGATGACATAGATCATGCCTATCCAATTTCCTTGAATTTTTCCACAAAGTGTTGGGTGAGGATGACAGGAATAAACCAGTAAACATCCTCTGCTTAAATTTTCAGAAGACAATCAATAAAGTGCCTCGCCTCAGACTAATGCCAAAACTGCATGCCTCGGCATTAATATGGAGGTTACACTTTGGAAAGAAAACTGGATAATGAATAGGAAGCAGTGAGTAATGATAAACGGAACATCTTCCGACTGCACTTCAGTCGCTTCTGGAGTTTTACAAGGATCAGTCCTTGGTCCACTCCTTTTGGTCATGTATACCAAGGACATAGATGCTGGTCTGTTCAGTATGATCACAATGTTGCAGATGATATCAAATCTGGAGCAAAGGTGAGAAGCATTGAAAGGGTTGAAAAACTTCAGACTTATATAAGCTAGGGGAATTGTCTGAGAAATGGCAAATGCCATTTAGCTTTGAGAAACTTCAGTTTTATGTAAGCTAGGGGAATTGTCTGAGAAATGGCAAATGCCATTTAACTTTGAGAAACTTCAGACTTATATAAGCTAGGGGAATTGTCTGAGAAATGGCAAATGCCATTTAACTTTGAGAAATGTAAGATGAAAAATATTGGCCATGCAAATCCTAAGTCAGACTTTCCCGTCTGGGGAGAATCCTGAAGATGACTGATTTGCAAAAAGGACTCGGGTATGCTGATCAGTACTGACTTGAAAGTCTTCAAACAGTGCTGCGAAGTAGAAAAAACAAAACTAGAAATTGCTAGGCTACATCCACAGGCAAATTCCTTATAGGCATAAAGAAACTGTTCTGGTGCCAACTCTGTTCCTGGTTCATATTAATGATCTCCTATCTGTCACCCACAATCCCACCCATTCATATGCAGATGACTCAACACTTCATAGTTCATTCACACTCAGACACCCATTTACAAAGACTAATATCTATAATTCTTAACTCAGTACAGCCATATCCATAAATCAAGACATACCTACGATCAGTGAATGGGTACAAAACAACCTCGTCTCATTTAATGCTAGTAAAACCAAATACATACAATTTACTAACAGAAAGATATTGCCAGATTCGAATGTTATCATCACTACATCTAATATGCCCATTCTCGGTGTCACACTTGACAATGCCTTCAGCTGGACCTCTCATGTCAGATCACTTGCTAAAACTGCCTCAGAGAAACTTGGATTATTGTGCAGAGTCCGTAACTTCTTCATTGACGAGCAATTAGCTATAATTTGTAAGAATCATGTACACTCTCAGTCCAAATATTGCTCACCCTTGTGGAGTGGATGTCGAGAGGTTGCATTAAATCAACTGGACAAAATTCAGAATAAAGCTGCTGGAATTATTAATAACCCTGCTATTATAAATAAACTACCTCCCCTACAAGTAAGAAAGAATGTTGCCTTCCTTGCATTATTGTACATGTATTTTTATGACACATGCTCAGACGAAGTTGCATCCATTGTGCCACCTCTCCATGCCTTCACTCGTGCGACACGGACATCTAGCAGCGCTCATGACTGGAAAGTCACTCAGCCATACTGCACAACTTCTGCCTGTTAGAATTCTTTCATTCCCAGAACTGCATCTCTCTGGAACTCGCTCCCACAGAGTTATTTCTCTCCAAACTTCAACCTACAGCAGTTCAAGTCCAGCTGTTACAGATATTTTATGAATGGAGGACACCGGTAATCTGGTGTATGGATTATTTTTTTTACGCATTTGTTTCTCCTTTCTCTGTTCTGTTATAAAGGAAAAAAAAAATGCTATAACTCCTCAATACGGCCGCTTTTGGAGTATACTCGGCAGTTATGGTCACCCACACGCAGGGAATACATTAACGAGTTCTAGCTAGAACTACAAAACTTATTCCATCTATCAGGAGACTGACTTATCCAGATCGCCTGTAGGACCCTGGGACAGTTTCCATCAGAAACTCGTAGCCTACAGTACGAGGTCACCTCACTGAAGTGTTTAAAGTACTGAATGAGTTTGACAGTGCTGACTATTGAAAGTTGTTTAGTTCAACATGAACTCAACATGCAGCTATGTTGGAAGGTGGAACTGAAAAGATTTGGCACCAGCATATGCGATTTTTTTTTTTTTTTTGTTAACATACGAGACTCCTCACGGATACTGACAATAGCATTTCAGTAGATCAGTTTAAAAGAAGCCTCGTTAGGATCTTCCTCACACTACAATGAGTGTGTAGAGTACGAGTATATGGATTCCCAAGCATTTCAAAGTATCTCCTGGTATGGACTGCAAGGTCTTTGAGATACAGGTACAATACAAATCATCCAGGACTCTTGTTTGCAGAGCTTACTTGATGAACCATTTTGCCGGACTGACGCAGGCCTTACATACTACATATAATAATTCTACACGGACCAGTCAACAATACACGTTTGACCCACTATCCATCAGTGTAATCATACTTATCTTTTAATTCAAGTCCTTAATGGAGCAACTGAACCTGGTTTGTTATCAAGCAGCCTGACGGGATCACTTCATCCGACACTGTAGAGACCATTCCATCATCAATTGTTAATGCTCAGAACTCTCACCATCTCTCGTCGTTTTTCTAATATTCATTTGCCTCTTCAAATCACTGTCTGCATAGAATTTCAGCTTTTTTACCTTTTGTTTCTTTAGATCATAAACAGTTGACCAGCCAGTATCTTGTGTCACAACTTCCGCATTGGAACATCACGATATATATATATATATATATATATATATATATATATATATATATATATATATATATATATATATATATATTAGCAATTCTACGTTATCCTGGTTTAATGTTTTTGTTTTTAGCATAATAAATAGGTCTCACTGCATTAAATCCCCCTACATAGCTGTTAATACACCAATGAGACCAAATATGTGAGTGAAAACATATGTCAGTATAAGGGTGGCCAGTGCGGAAGGTCGCTGGGTAACAAACTACGAGTATCCGTTGCTGTAGTAAGGGCGTGCCTAGTAGCAACTGGCTTCCACTAGCAAACAATCTCGAAACGTAATAACGCATTATGCAGACTATGGTTACAGTGTTTCAGTAGATACCAGTGAAAAATTGAAATGACAGTGGTAGAACTTAAACATAAACTGCAGTGGTGTTATAGTATTCAAGGGTAAAGAAACTAAAGGAACGAGAAATGTTATGTGAAGTGTCGTATTCACAAGAACAGATTTGATGGTTATGATTGGTTGATTGTGAGAACTTTGTATTCACAGACAAAGTACATTGATAATGCTGGCTCACAAAGTAAGTTAGAATAAATATGAGAGAAGAGGGAAGTCTTGTGCACAATCGAGATTAGTAGCTGATCCAGTCCCAGGGGTTATTATTCGGGAATTAAGTAAAAATATGAGAATAGACTTGTGAACCTTCATCCAATTAATAATTATTCCCATTTGTTGCTTTATTTGGTTATTGATGGGTTTTTCATTGCTGTAGTCTGGAGGACTAATTAACCACGATCAATGTGGTCTGAGTGCATTTGAATAAAGTAGTGTTTACGCGTGACGCTACCACTTACACTTGCATCTTCCTTAGAAGCCATTGTTAGGGTTAAATGTAAATAGAATGAGAAAAGAATCAAACAAAATACAGGCATCGCCACCAAGACATGCAGTGAAAGCAAATCAAGTTGACACACCCTACACTCAACACTGTCTGTGGCCGCCTGGTAAATAGTCTGGAGGAAGCGCGAATTTTAAGTGCCCTCTCGTAACTTTGTCTAAATTCAAAGAGATATAGGACAATTTGATGCCGGAAGATTGATGTACCTGTAACATATTTCCCTTGTACACTACCTCCTTGTAATTTTCTCTCTCTCTCTCTCTCTCTCTCTCTCTCTCAACATGCCGGCCCATAATAATGCCGAATTTGGTGGCCTAAGAAACACCCTGGGATCACCATCTGAACATCTAGAAAGAATTAACCATGCATATATATGATATGTGACCAAAGTTTAGGCTTATATTCATGTCATGTCTGCTCGAAACAAGCATGTACCGATGACATCAAGACGAGAAAAAGGCAAGAACAGACCAGAGTGATTTAATACATATATTAGCAAAACAGTCAAAGAACGAAACTCTTCACACAATATTCAAAAATCACACCACAAATATGTCGCAAGACATTTGCCATTAGTTGAAGGAAAGTTAAAAAGAAAAAAAAAGTCTTTAAAGCAGCTGACCGACATGTTTAACTCAACCTAGCTCAATCAGGTTCAACGAACCCTAAGCTTTTTTCTAGATAAGTAAATGGCGATAAAGGACTTAAGACTTAGATCGGTATTGACCCATACATTAGCGCGGAGGAAGCCCTTGTCTCCGGTGATAAAGAAATTGATTTCACTTTACATCTGTTTTTTGTTCAGTGTTCACAAATGATGCCAATGAAATAATCGAAAAGCGGCAACAGATAAACCATAGTGTATTACTTGGTATGTAGAGGAGTGTGATGGGGCGGTGTTAGGAAGGTTACATGGGGTATTTGTGTGGTTTGAGGATAGTGATGATAGTACCAAGCTTCCAGATATTGGGTATTATGTTATGTGAGTAGCTGTATTTTGGTATGCTGTTGAGTGCTTCTATGCCAAATCTACACTGATCCTTCTCACAAACTGCACGGCAGAACATGGTCACATTCCACACCTCACCATCAACAACACTCCCCTACCACACACACACACACACACACACACAAAATCCTTAGTGTGACATGCAGTACATCAATGTCATTTAAACAAAACATTAAAAACATTAAAAATAAAATAACACCAAGACTCAAAGCCCTAAGGTCACATGCCCATACAATATTCGTACACATGAAAGAAACCACCACCACAGTATACAAACAATATATACGTTCAGTGATGAATTATGCAAGCTTGGGCTTCTAACCTCACTAAAGCGCATTGCAGCACCATACAGACCATACAGAACAAGGCCCTAAAAATAATCACAGGCTGCACAGCTATTACACCTACAGACCACCTACACCAAGAAATCAAGGTCCTTAAAGTCAAGGATCATCTGGACATGAGAGACACACAAATTCTTGCCGCAACCTCCACAAACCCACGCCATCCACTACACTACATGGCAGCACATCCACACACACACCAAGGAACATCAAAACAACACCTAGCACACGATATCATACACAAATACTGTCATCTCTCCCACGTTGCCCCCTTCAAACCAGCTTCCAGAGGCATATCCAATGTCAGATCACTCGCTGCTCCATTCAGTCACTCAAAGACAACATACAGCCGCATGTACTGCCTACTGATATCCACCCTTCTGATTCCTGCATTCCTCATGAGGCCAGGGTCCATCTGGCCAGGTTGAGATGTGGTCATCATCCAGCCCACTTGAGTTACCAGATGAGGCTGGATGACTGTCGTGGATGACTGTCCAGGATGCAACATAGCACCTCATACTGTTAAGCACATTATGGATGACTGCATTGCACACAATCGCCTGTGCCAATAACATAACATACACTCCTTGAGAGCTCTGTGGGTCTTTGCTGTGGCCTTCGTTTGGTACTCGGGGCTGTTCGGCCAGACTCCCTAGGGAACAGCTACTACTATAGTCTATGTCACGAATTGGCGCGATTTTCTCTCTAAATAAACTCGTGACATTGAACTTTGTGGGAAACCGTGAATTCTAGTGAATTCCTAGTAAGTATCACTCAGTCAACCGCCACCCATTCACCTGATCGGAAGTGTTTTCAGAACATTTTTCACTGTTTCATAAGTGATCATCCTTGCGTGCGATATTAGCACATCCGCTGAGTGATTTATTATGGGCGTGTTTTGCTCGCATTAATTCCGTTACCAGTTGGTGGCTGGCCTCAGTCCTCGCCTCGCTTGTTTGAATTCAGTTAAGATTGAAGTGCCGTGAGACCAGGTCATTCTTCAGCGGGTTCCTGAAATCTCCACCTGGTGTGAGCCGGCGAGAGGTTTAGTGTAGCAGCATCCTTCCTCAGCAACAACGCCCAGCCCATTCCGCTTAGCCCACTTTTCTGACCAGTATTTTTCTTTTGTTTTTCCTAGGCTTAAGAGTTTAGCTTTTGAGTGGGCGAGTGAGTGTGTTCTCCTTATTTTGAATTCATTTTGAAACATGTAACGTAAATTTAACTCATTGTAATTAATAAATTCACAGTTCTTTTCTCTTGAGCTTAATGTAACGTAAACTCGTGTTTTATATCTCCACATTAACCTGCGGCGTCCCGTCGACGTTCTTTAACGTCCACACGTTTTGTCACTGCCAATCCCGTCGACGTACATAAACGCAAAAAAATTGCAAGGTCCCTAATTTGCACAATTTTCAATTTTCGCGAGTCATTTTTGGTACGTATACACGTGACACCTTCTTCAACAAGATACCAGGCAGGGACAATGCCTTACCCAGCATGACCTCCTCCCCCCCCTGCATGCCATTGTCTCAGCAATTCACCTGTTATCAGTGACCTGGCCAGTATAGCCATGTCATGCCATGGTACGAAAATCAGGGCCAGAGTGATTCCCCAATCAATGACAATGTGGAGGACAAACTTTACATAGCATTAGAGGAAGAAACAATTAGAAATGATGATCAGGTAATGTGGCAAAAAAAGGTCAGGTATTAGTGAGTGAAACGATGCTTATAATGCCTATACTACTGCTTGAAAACCAATATACTCTTGTACTACATATAAATTCGTACCAATAAATAAATACCGTTTATGAGTGGTGTGAAATAGTTATCCTTCCATAGAACTCGTTTTCTTTGGTGCCAGCCTGATAGAAAACCCAGTAAGGTAAGGAGGTACTCCTACCTGTAATGAGTATTTTAACCCTCAGGTGAGCGATTTCTCTATGAATTTTCGATGTTTCTCACCAAAAGCGAAGGTTTGAGCAAAAAAAAAAAATTTCCTAAAATGGTCGGGATTGGGGGGAGTCAGTGGTGGAAAAGTGGTCGGGATGGGGCGGGTTAAGCTTATTTCACTTATAGCTCCTAGTTTGTATGAACGCTTTGCATTATTCATAATCTGGCACTTAGACCAGTCCTTTTGTATTAAGCTTAAAATCCGTTGTGCAACCAGGAGTTAATTGCGCCAGCAAGAACCTGTTTAGCATTAATAGCATTAGTTATTGATTGTCAGGGGTGGAGTCACATTCTCCAGGGGCCAACAGTACTAATAAACAGCACGTGTGAGTAATTAGTCTCTGCTGTGTACTGTTGAGAAAGTTTATAAATTCTCATCCTTAGAGAGTTGACGAAGTAAGTCAACATAAAGTAATCATTGTTTGATTTTCACAAGTCAGTTCTTTGTCCTTGTTCTCAAGTATTACTGAATATTATTCTTTAATATTGCATAATCTCAAAAACCCCATGACCTTTGGCGACCTCATTCTAGTAACTCCTAGCTCTAAAGTTATTCACGAGATAATACTCACTCACTCATACTTAGGTATTTATCATTAAAGTCTATAGGCACTATCTTACTGGTGATTATTGATTCAGTTCTATTAATTTTACATAATAGTTTTCATAGTCACTTGTTTGTTTAATTTTCTTTTTTTTTACCAGTTTAATTTTATAAAGCTGGTCACCACTAACCTGTGCCTATATTCTTTATTCTTGATTATTGGCATCTTTCTTTGCAAAATAGCAGTCAGTACTTAGTCCTTAGTTCACCCAGACTGAGTTAGCATCATGACTACCAATGTCTATGTACAGGAAGCTAAAGATATGGGGCTTACAGACCCCGAGAAAATAAAAGACTATGTCCTCTCTCGATTTACTTACGAGCAGCTAAACGAGAGTGATGCTCGTGAGGAGCGTCGAATTCAGCGTGAGGAACGCGAAAAAGAGCGCGAATATGAGCGAGAACAGCGTGAGGAACGCGAGAGAGAATGCGAACACGAGTGAAAGCAAAGTGAACTCGAGTTAGAACATGAGTGAGAACAGCGTGAAGAACGAGAACACGAACGTGCCGAGCGAGAAGCACGTGAAAAACATGAATTTGAAATGTTGAAGCTCAAGCGAGATTCCTTGGCTTCAGACACATCTGATGCAGCTGGCCCAAGCTCCACGAGCGCTATCCCTGCACATAGTATGGCGACCCCACACATCAAGCTTCCTCCATACAAGGAGGGAGAGCGAATCGAGCCATACATAGCTCGTTTTGAAGATATGGCTCAACTGTACCAGCTGGATGAGGCAGCTAAGCGGCTTCAGTTTCTTAGCCTGTTTGAGGACCCTGCCCTCGATATTCTCCACAGAGTTTGTGGAGACAATCTCACATATGAGATGATGAAGGCCGCACTCGTGAAAGTGTACGGTCTCATAGTTGATGACGCCAAGAGTCAGTTCATGACGGTGCGTTTACAGGAAAAAGAGACTGCCGTTCAATTTCTTGACCGGCTTACTGCTTCCACACGTGAGGGGATAATTGACCTTATGCTGCACACGCAGCTAGAAAAGTCGTGGTCTACTGAACTCATGGCTCAGCTTAAGACCTGCCAGGTAAGAGATGCCAGCCAAATGGTGAAAAAGGCTGATGCATTCTTCATTGCATACAGGTATCAAACTCGCAAGCAGTATACCTGGAACAGGAAACCTGATAAATCTGGGAAACCGTCTCAGACTGAACCCCAGCAACAAGGCCATTCTCAGAATAATGGCCGAGGTCCAAAACTGCAGAACAAGGACCAGGGGCAAAACACTCAGAAACCTGAGTGGAAGCGGTACGAGAAGCAGAACCCTAACCAGCAACAGTACTGGTATTTCAAGCAGCAGCAGGGCAAGGACAAACCACATAACCCTCAGTCAGGATATTCGACTTTAGTGTATCGGAGGCAGGATGCAAATGTAGCCCTTATGCCACAACAAGCATACAGTGGTGCCAACCCCACCAGTACAGGTACTTCACAGTTCACTAGTTCCCCAGCGACAGTGAACCCTCCACCACAGGTGGTCAATGCTCCAGCTCCTCAGATGGTGAGCACGACCCCTCAGGTATCAAGTTCTCAGGGCACCACATTGGCTGCATCGTTTGTTCCGCAGTCTCACCAATGACTGGCTGCTACCTCCTCAGACCCTTCCACCAGTAACACTGCCTTTCTTGTTCAGTCAAGGTTTGTTGGAGGTGTTCTGTAAATGTCCTGAGAGATAATGGTTCCTCAGGTTGCTCTGTCAAGCAAAGTTTAGTTTGGCCTGACGAGTACACGGGTAAGAAGAACCAAGTTAGACTTATTGATGGGTCAGTGAGATTGTTCCCTGAGGCACGTATCCAGGTGGCATCTCCTTTCTGCACTGGCTTGACAGCTGCTGTTGTCATGCCAGAACCCTTGTTTGACCTCATTATCGGCAACATACCAGGCGTCAAAAACAGTTGCACCGCAGATGTTGCTACTCAGATTTCGGCTGTTGCAGTAACACGAGCCATGACCAAGGCTCCGAATCGTGTCACCCCTTTGACCATCACAACGGCGCAAGATTTGATTCGTAGTCAAGATGTTGTCCAAGAACAATAGTCTGACCCAACACTTGCCTCAGTGCATAAGAACCTGGAGGGTAAAGTGATGAGGTCAAGCCAGGTTCCTTTGCAAGCGAGGACGGCTATACCATGAGTCACAAACACCCCAGGGCGAGGTTCGACTGCAGTTCGTTGTTCCCGCGAAGTATCGCCAGGCAGTGTTCGAATTAGGTCATTGTTCAGTGATGGGAGGTCACGTGGGCCAAAAGAAAACCTCTGACCGCATCCATGCTGACTTTTTCTGGCCGGGAATGGGACAGGAAATAAAAAGGCTTGTGCGTTCCTGTGATGTGTGTCAGCGTACGACCGACAGGGACGTGTCCGTCCTTGGCCATTGAAACCAATGCCTGTAATCTCTGAACCGTTCGAGAGAGTAGCAGTTGACATTTTTGGGCCAATCTCCCTTAGGCAAGTGATGGATCAAGGTATATCCTCACTATTGTTGATTTCAGAACACGGTGGCCAGAAGCCGTGGCCCTTAACCCGTCACGTCCCGACCACTTTCACACCTCCGACACCCCACAGTCCCAACCATTTTCGGAAAATTTTTTTATTGGCTAAAACCTCAGTTTTTGGTGAGAAACATCGAAAATTCATACAGAAATCGCTCACCTGAGGTTTAAAATACTCGATACAGGTAGGAGTACCTCCTTACTTACAGGGTTTTCTATCAGGCTGGCTGCAAAGAAAACGAGTTCTATGGGAGGATAACTATTCCACACCACTCCTAAACGATATATATTTATTTATTTGGTACGAATTTATATGTAGTATGAGAGTATATTGGTTTTCAAACAGTAATATAGGCATTATAAGCATTGTTTTACTCACTAACTCATCACCATTCCTGACCTTCTTTTGCCACATTACCTGATCATCATTTCTGACTGTTTCTTCCTCTAATGCTATGTAAACTTTGTCCTCCACATTGTCATTGATTGGGGAATCACTCTGGCCCTGAATGTCTTTAATGGCCAGGTCACTGGTAACAGGTAAATTGCCGAGACAGTGGCGTGCGGGGGGAGGGGGGAGGTTATGCAGTGTAAAGCATTGTCCCCGCTTGGCATTTTGTAGAGGAATAGAGGAAGGTGTCCCATGTATACTTAACGAAAAATCACTTGTGAAAATTGAAAATTGTGCAAATTAGGGACCTTGCAATTGCAAAACGTACCAGTACGTCGACGGGACTGGCAAATGCAAAATGTTGCAATGTACCCATATATCGACGAGATATATAGAGGCCGTCACTGTTGCTGAGGCATTGATTGAAGTGTTCTGTCGTGTAGGTATCTCCAAAGAGGTCTTAAGCAACCAGGGTTCGCAGTTCACCTCTGCAATGATGATTCAGGTTGTTGCCCATCCGAGACCTGTGAACTACGCCTTATCACCCTATGTGTAACGGGCTGTGTGAGAGGTTCAGTGGGACTCTCAAGATGTTAAAGCGCATGGCCGCCGAACAGCCAAAGGAATGGCCGCGGTTCATTGCTCCTCTTCTGTTTGCTTATCGAGAAGCCCCACAGCATTCCTTGAAATTCTCACCCTTTGAACTGGTGTATGGAAGGTTGGTCCGTGGACCACTTCAAGTCCTTCGCGAGTTATGGGATGATGAAGAACCCGACCCTGAAGTCAAGACCACATACACTTATGTCCTTGATCTAGCTGACTGCCTCCAGTCGACATGCGAGTTAGCTAAGGAAGAATTGATCAAGGCGCGTGAAGTTCAGAAAGCCTATTATGATAAGAAGGCAAAACATCGGAAGTTTAGTCCAGGCGATAAGTGCTTGGTGTTACTCCTTACTGCCTAGAACAAGTTGTTGGCACAATGGAAGTGTCCATTTGATGTAGCAGAGCGCATTTCAGACCTCAACTACATAATTCAGATGGGGAATCTTTGTAAAAGGTTCCCCGTTAACATGTTGAAGGCTTATCATGAGTCAAACCCCGAGGAGACTGGCCTACGAGTACCTGACGATAGTGACCAGCCACTGGAAGAAACCAAGGCACCCGCGGTGAACCCAGCTGGTGACCATGATGATGAGCCCTTAACCATTCAGTCCCCTCAGGAAGAGACTGTCGGAGATGTTTTACTTAACACTGACTTAGCATTGGGTGATCAGAATGCCATAAGGCCACTGCTCTGTTGGTATGCTGATGTCTTCTCCGACCAACCTAGACTTGCAAAGGTTGATTGTCACAAAATTGAGTTGACCAGCGATACTCCCGTGAAGGTTAAGCCATATCCGATTCCCATGCGACTACTGGGCACAGTAGACAACGAAATTGCTGACATGGAGATTGGAGGTATTACTGAAAAGTCCTCATCTCCTTACTGCAGTCCAAAGGTAGTAGTTCGCAAGAAAGATGGTTGAGTCAGGATTTGAGGCGACTATAGGAGGCTCAATGCAATCACCAAAGTGGATGCTGAGCCGATGGGTGACCACATTGCCATCTTCTCCAAGCTGGCAGGGTCACAATATTTCATGAAGCTCGCTTTGGCGAAGGGATTCTTCCAGATTTCCCTTCACTCTGAGAGCCGTCAGTTCACTGCCTTTGCTACTCCAAGGGGGTTGTATCAGTATAAAGTCCTCCCATTTGGACTTACCAATTCCCCAGCAGTATTCAATCATGCCATTAGACAAGTGCTCCATGGTATAGTATTAGTAGAGATGTTCGTTGATGATGTCCTCGTTCATTCTGCCACATTGGAGGAACACCTCAGACTCTTGGAAATTGTCTTCAGTAGACTCCAGAGTTTCAACATGACTGTGAAGCCTAGCAAATGCAAATTGATCACAGTGAGGTGGAGTTCCTCGGACATATTGTTGACAACAATCTCTGCAGGTGTCAGGGTGACAAGATTAGGAAAGTTAGAGAAGCCCTGAGACCCGTGACCAAGAAACAGATTAGGGCATTCCTTGGCCTAGTGGGGTATTATAGAAGTTTTATCCCCAACTTTGCTCTTCTTGCCGAACCGTTGTATGAGGTGCTTTGAAAACATGCTCCAAACACCATTGAATGGGGAGAAGCGCAAGAGAGATCTTTTGCTGTCCTTAAAAATATGCTGTGTAAGGAGCCTATCTTGCAGTCACCTGATTCCAACAAACCTTTCATACTGCGCACTGATGCATCACAAGATGGAGTAGGTGCCTTATTAATGCAGGAATCAGAAGGTGGAATTTTCCCATTGGCATACCACAGCCGTAAGCTAAAACCCGCTGAGAGGAATTACAGTACTGTTGAGAAGGAACTCTTGGCCATGGTTGATGGTGTTAAGAAATATTATTATTATTTTTATGGGGCACCATTCACTCTGGAAATTGATCATATGCTACTAACTAGTCTCAGGATGACCAAGATGGCTAATGCAAGATTGACACACTGGACACTGTATATGCAGCAGTTTAACCTTGTTGTGAGATACATCAAGGGAAGTGACAATGTAGGCACAGACCTGATGTCTCGGCTGCTAGCTGATAACTAACACGGGTTCCATTGGCGAATCGCAGCGTTTGATGTCCTGCACAGACGTCCAGTCTTTTCACTTATGACCACGTTCCCTGGTTAATTTAGCAAATTGCAGCGTTTGATTTCCTGCACAAAAGCCCAGTCTTTTTGCTAATTAGGTATAAGGTTTAACCAATAAACTGGGTTCCATTGGCGAATCGCATCGTTTGATGTCCTGCACAGACGCCCAGTCTTTTCACTCATGACCACGTTCCCTGGTTAATTTAGCAAATTGCAGCGTTTGATGTCCTGCACAAATGCCCAGTCTTTTCGCTAATTAAGTATAAGGTTTAACCAGTAAACAGAGTTCCATTAGCGAATCGCAGTGTTTGATGTCCTGCACAGACGCCCAGTCTTTTTGCTCATGACCACGTTCCCTGGTTAACCCGCCCCATCCCGGAGACGTGAATTCACGTCCTCACATGATGTGCACTCATATCCTGGTGACGTAAATTAACGCAGCAACATTGCAAGGTCCCTAATTTGCATAATTTTCAATTTTCGCATGTGATCTTTGGCACGTATACATGGGACACCTTCCTCTATTCCTCTACAAGGTGCCAAGCAGGGACAATGCCCTACACCGCATAACCTCCCCCCTCCCCCCTGCACGCCATTGTCTCGGCAATTCACCTGTTACCAGTGACCTGGCCAATAGAGACATTCAGGGCCAGAGCGATTCCCCAATCGATGACAATGTGGAGGACAATGTTTACATAGCATTAGAGGAAGAAACAGTCAGAAATGATGATCAGGTAATGTGGCCAAAAAGGGTCAGGAATGGTGATGAGTTAGTGAGTGAAACAATGCTTATAATACCTATATTACCATTTGAAAATCAATATACTCTCATACTACATATAAATTTGTACCAAATAAATAAATAAATACCGTTTATGAGTGGTTTGGAATAGTTATCCTCCCATAGAACTCGTTTTCTTTCCAGCCAGCCTGATAGAAAACCCTGTAAGGTAAGGAGGTACTCCTACCTGGATCGAGTATTTTAAACCTCAGGTGAGCAATTTCTCTATGAATTTTCGATGTTTCTCACCAAAAGCGGATGTTTGAGCCAAAAATAAAAAGGTCCAAAAATGTCTGGACTGGGGCGTACCACTGCTCAGAAAACATCGGGATGGGGGGGGGTTAATTTAGCGAATTGCAGCATTTGATGTCCTGCACAAACTCCCAGTCTTTTCGCTAATTAGGTATAGGGTTTAACCAGTAAACTGAGTCAGCGTTTGATGTCCCGCAGAGACGCCTTGACTATATTTCCTGATTAATAATGTAAATAGTGTACTTTATGTAACATGAGCACTGATTGATAGGCAAAGAGAGAGAAATGACAATTTTGATGCTCTACCTTGATTGCTTTTGCAGGTGCAGCTGGAGGGTGCAGCATTGCCATGCAGTACAGCTGATCGTCCCTGACGCATGCTGCCACCTCTTCTCTTCTGCCTCGTCGTAATCATTTACTATTGACTTGCTTTATGTAATTTTACACGTAGGTACAGGTACACCACAACTGTCACACCTACACCGTGTATCACATACATCACGCTACATAACAATTAGTTGTTAATGTAAATGTAGTGAACGTTTTGCTCAGTTTGACCTCAGTACAGGATTTTTCACCGTCGTCATGGAGTTTTTCCCTCAAGCTTGCTTCTATTAACGTAAATACGAGTCTTTTTTCGCTCACTGGCGACTGTGACTTTCTCCCGTAGCAGGATAGCACACATACCACAGTGTGGATCTCGTGTGACTGAGTTAGGATTTATATGTATGTATATATTGTACAAAATTTTTGTAGAAAAAATTTTGATTTTTGATAGGGCATAATGTCACGAATTGGCGCGATTTTCTCTCTAGATGAACTCGTGACACTGAACTTTGTGGGAAACCGTAAATTCTAGTGAATTCCTAATAAGCATCACTCAGTCAACCACCACGCATTTACCCGATCGGGAGTGTTTTCAGAACATTTTTCACTGTTTCATAAGTGATAGTCCTTGTGCGCGACATTAGCGAATTTGCTGAGTGATTTATTATGGGCGTGTTTTGCTCACATTAATTCTGTACCAACTGGAGGCTGGCCTCAGTCCTCGCCTCGCTTGTTTGAATTCAGTTAGGATTGAAGCGCCGTGAGACCAGGTCGTTCTTCAGCTGGTTCCTGAAATCTCCACCTGGTGTGAGCCGGCGAGAGGTTTAGTGTGGCAGCGTCCTTCCTCAGCAACGACACCCAGTACATTCCACTTAGCCCACTTTTCTGACCTGTATTTTTCTTTTGTTTTTCCTAGGCTTAAGAGTTTAGCTTTTGAGTGAGCGAGTGAGTGTGTTCTCCTTATTTTGAATTCATTTTGAAACATGTAACATAAATTTAACTCATTGTAATTAATAAATTCACAGTTCTTTTCTCTTGAGCTTAATATAATGTAAACTCGTGTTTTATTTCTCAACATTAAGCTTATTTCACTTATAGCTCCTAGTTTGCATAAACGTTTTGCATTATTCATAACTGGTACTTAGGCCAGTCCTTTTGTATTAAGCTTAAAGTCCGTTGTGGAACCAGGAGTTAATTGCACCAGCAAGAACCTGTTTAGCATTATTAGCATTAGTTATTGATTGTCAGGGGTGGAGTCACTTTCTCTAGAGGCCAACAGTACTAATAAACAGCACGTGTGAGTATTTAGTCTCTGCTGTGTATTGTTGAGAAAGTTTATAAATTCTCGTCCTTAATGAGTCGACGAAGTAAGCTAGCATAATCATTGCTTGATTTTCACAAGTCACTTCTTTGTCCTTGTTCTCAAGTATTATTGAATATTATTCTTTAATATTGCATAATCTCAAGAACACTGTGACAGTCTATTTGATTGACCTGTGCAGCTGAGATGCATGGTCCGAGTAGGGTGGGTTTGAATCGCGGCTGCTGATTGGCTGCTGATGATTTAAATCTACACCTCTTCTAATTTTAACCCATATATATTTATATTTTTGAACTGCCTTTAATACAAGCTGCCAGATTAAATATGGAATAATTTCCGAAGCTGAAGAGGTCCCATAATTATATAAAAAGGGCAGTAGAGATCAACAGGGTAACTATAGATTAGTTAGCTAATCCTCTGTCTTTGGAAAAATCCTTGATTTATTAATCAGAGATACAGTACTTTAATTCCTAGAGTTTAATGACATAATTAGAGACAGCTAGCATGGCTTAAGGTCTCAGAGATGATGCTTCAAGAATTTAATTCAGTTCTGTGATGATCGTTTTAGAATAAATGACAGCATCATATCCTTAGCTATTATCTTTTAAAATTACCAGAATGACCGTGACAAAAGACCACATAAGAAATTAATGTGAAAGGCAATATTGCTTGGATTTGACAGTCAAATTCATAAGTGTACTGTATAGATAGCTGACTAAGTGACAGAACACAACATGTCGTAATAAATGGCACGGAGTCAGACTGAGCCCTCATGACCAGTGGTGTTCCACAAGGGTGAGTGGTGGAAACAGCTTTGTTTATTTTGTTGATTGCTAAAATGACAATTGAAAAAAAAAATCAGCAATACTCTGCTAACTGATGTGTACAGATTTAGTCTTTAAAATGATCTTAACAAAACTGCGAAATGGTTTAAAAAATGGCAAACGCCCTTCAGTGTAAGTAAATGCCAGGTACTGCATTGTGGGAAAAAAAGCAAGTAGTACAATTACGAAATGCAAGGCCAGAATATTAGCAAATCCCCACCAGTTAGGGATCTAGCATAATAGTATCAGATTATCTCTGATTTACCAGTCACTGTATCTTCATCTTTGCCGCGAGTGAAGCCAATAAAGCCCTAGGAATTATCAACAGACAATTAACCTACGACGCAAAGATATTGTGATCCCTTTATACAAAAACAGAGTTCACTTAGTATTCGGGGCACAATTATAGCCACCATATCCGGTCAAGGATATCGAGAAGCTTGAGCTGCGCAACATAGGGCCACCGTGTTTATTCCATCCCTGAGGAATAAACCATATCTCGAGAGGCTGAAAGGAACTAAATTTATTATATCTTAGGAAACGCAAAATCAGGGAACGACTGATTGAATGTTTTATAATATTTAATGGTTTCAGTGACATCGAATCAAACAAGCTTTTTAGCATTGTCATAGACACCACAACTCGAGGAAATGGTATGAAGCTGTACGCTAAGAAGGCAAAGCTTGGTACAATAAAAAAACTGCTTTACCTCTTCTACTTTGAATGAATGGAATGGACTCCCCAGGAATATGGTTGGGAGTGATACCATAAATATCTTTAAAAAGAGAAAAAATATGTTTTGACACGAAGTGTATCATATAGATACGATTATAAATGTGTAATCCATTTATTAGTGTGCATACGTATAATGTAATGCATGCAAATTAAGTATTTTCGTGTCTCAGGGAAGGAGAAGGTAGAGTGACGATCCGTGACTAGATTTTGACCTGACCTGACCTGACGACTTTACATAATCTGCCCCACCAAATGTGGACATCACATTCACCAGGGTACACTTTTTTTTCCTTATCCTTGCCATTCTCATGGGACGTGAGAGCGCGAAATGTTTTTCGTACTATACACAAGCAAAAGTATATGGGTGTATATGCATATATAGGGCTGCATGAGCCTATGCATTGATGGACGCATGGGTGGGTGAACACATTTTGTATGAATACGGAGCTGGAAGTATACTGTAGTTAAGCAAAAAATTGTCAGGAATGAAAATTCTTGCCATATCGCTATAAAAGAAATCAAGTAACAAATTCGTGCATTAGGTTAAAATTAAAATTAATTATGAGATTGTGCATTCAGCCTTTCCATTTCCATTACTATCCTACTTTCAGCCTATCTCATTAAAATCTCGTTCAGTCTTTTTAATCCTTCAAGATACAGTTTCTCACTTTTTACATTATGGCAAATGCAGGAAGTTCTGGAGGGTTGGGGAGAGAAGCTTCTGATGTTCTATCCTTTCCTACTACTACTGCTGTTACTAAAGTACTGTATTAAGTGTTAGGGCCAGACCGCCTCGTAGGGACCATAAAGTCTCTCTCTCTCTCTCTCTCTCTCTCTCTCTCTCTTTGTCATTTGATGTCTTGTGGAGCACCTTCACTTTGCTCATTTTATCAGGTTCGATTTACTGTAGCACATCTTCTATTAGATCGTCTTCAATACTTTGTTGAACGTCGTCGTTATGCTATCCATTTCCTTCCTGATTTAGGCCACCCACCCTCCCTGTCTAACCTCCTTGGATCCTTCACTTTTTTGGTACCCGTCATATGTCTTTTTTATCGCGCACTCGTTTGCTCCCTTTGTTTGATCTCTTTACCTTTATGACAGCTACTAGACCTGATCCCCTTACATGTTTTCTGCATTAGTGCCAAATGACCGTAGCCGCCTGGCATTAGCTTATTCAGTCAGACAATCTCTCTCTCTCTCTCTCTCTCTCTCTTTCTCGATGGAAAAACATTCGAGACATCCCAGTGCTTTGTTTCTCGCATCATCCACTATGCTTGTTTGTGCATCTCTGCGTGTGCTTATATTGTTATCAGAACAAAACAGCCACAGGTGAGAGTAGGCGTGACTTCAGAGGGTAGATCTATGAAAGTAATAATGCACCTAGTAGTTCGAGAAATAAATATACCATTATTTTGCGACAAGACGTGAGATTGGGAAGCTTCAGATCCCTGATCCATTCGCATAACAAACTCAGTGGTTTGGTGGGGTTAAGGAGAGGGAGTCGGGGGTGGACGTGCGCGATTATCCTGCCCTCCATTGGCAGACTTTAACGTTCTCCCTGTCCCCTTAGTAGTGTCCATCACTGTACATCGATCTACATAAAGATCAGCTTTACCATCACTGCTCAGTATGTAATATGCTATTTTTACATTACAATAAAATGATTTGCAGCATTTCTAAATTTATTATTATCCACAACTCGCTTGACTGCTGCTTCCATGATATCAGTCTCTTTTCCACTGGTAATTCCAGGCACTGTATAAGTGATCTGTGAATATATTGGGACAATTTCTTGCAGTTGTCCTGAAAGGGAATAACCTGGTACTGTAACAACTTACCCATAACAACAACCACAACACTGGTTTTCTGCACGCTTGGTCATTATCTGTCTACAGAAATGACACATTTATTGTACCATGCACCAATTGATTCACCTGCATCAACAGGTGACACAAATAATAATACGTTTGAACACAGATTTAAAAAAAAGTTGAAATTTCTATTTATTACCTAAAATGTTATTCATGCAACGTCTTAGATTTAACACTTCAGACGCCATGTTTGTAAAAAGGTGCATAACATGGCGATGACCGCTCCCTCATCTAATGAATAATTAAAGAGATATTGCAGGTGTAACAACTTGGCCAGGTAACAGCTAGACCCAGGTATCCCCTGCTCATATTCTGGCTTGCCTTCAGGTGTGTCATTCCTATAAAATGGTTGAAAGTGATATATCTTATTTTGTTTCATAATTTTTTGGAGTTCTTTATAAAAGCTATTTACTCTACCAAATAACATTGCGAACAATAACAAAAGGATTTGTTCATCTTCTTTTTTCTAAACTACTACCCTTATCGGCAATTGGGATTAATCCCTTAACCGCGGGGCGTCACTTTTGTGACGCTCAGGAGCAAGGGATCTTACCGCAGGGCATCACCTTTGTGATTCTGTGTTATTTTGAATTCTCCTGGGCTTAAAAGTGGTGACTTGTATCATCTATCAGTACTGCCAATGTCCAACACTAGTCATCACTCCAAATCTCATCTGTACTCCCAACCATTGTTGACAATTTTGCCATTTTTCCCCATTCCTGACTCCCCTCCCTACCTCCCCTCCATTACCCTGTCCTCTTGCCTGCCCGGCCGCACTGCGCTAGAGCAAATCTACCCCGGAATTATGCACTTATTTCATCCATTGAAATAACCCTATGCCCTATTCTTATACAAAATAATATATATCGAAAAGAAATAAGGTAAGTGATAGTGCTATACACCTGGATTTGGCTAATTATCACCTGACAACACCTCACATGCACTCGTTCGCTAATTTCCCACGGAAATTTCCCCTTTGAAATATGCCGTATAATCTATTCTCGTAATAAAAATATACATAAGAAAGGAAGGGAGAAGCCTAAGTGACATTTACATTCACCTGGAACTACCTATTTTTTTATGTATTGTCGAGATTTCCTACCAATTATTTTTTAGTATGTACTGCTACTGTCCACCAATAGTCAGCACTCCTAATCTCATCTGTACTCCCATCCATTGTTGACAATTTAGCCTTTTTCCCCCGTTCTTGACTCTCCTCCCTACCTCCCCTCCAGTACCCTCTCACCCCTCCCTACCTCACCTCCTTTACCCTTTCCTACCGCCTGCCTGGCTGCGCTGCGCTAAAGCAAATCTTCCCCGGAATTTTCCACTGATTTCATCCATTGAAATAAGCCCTATGCCCTATACTTATACAAAATGATATATACAAAAAAGAAATAAGGTAAGTGATAGAGCTATATACCTGGAATTGGCTACTTATCACCTGACAACACCTCACATGCACTCGTTCGCTAAATTCCCACGGTAATTTCCCCTTTGAAATATGCCTTGTAATCTATTTCTGTAATAAAAATATATATAAGAAAGGATTGGAGAAGCCTAATTGGTATTTACATTCATCTGGAACTACCTATTTCTTTATGTATTACCGAGATTTGCTACCAATCGTTTCTTAGCATGTAAGTTAGCAGCTGTCAGCTCCATTGTCACTGTCAACCCTTGCCTGCTCAGGTAAGCTGCGCCATTCAGTTTCTTGTCCTCCTCTGTGGTCAAACCATGTCACACTTGCGCCCGCCATTTCTGCCACTTCTGTGCCCATTGCAAAGGACCGCGTGACCTCTATCCCCAGAAAAACTCGTGGGGGCAACAGGAAAGGACTAAGTGACTTTGCAGTGGAACGTGAACTTGCAGAATTATCAATGATAATGATGGATAGTGACTATGATCCTTTAAGTGATTCGTGTGATAAGCCGCAGGGATGGATCCAGGGGGTGGATGGGGGGATGCATCCCCCCCCACCGGCCATGCATCATTGAATAAAGAGGCAATTTCAACACTGAAATATCACTATGTTGTGTCAATTCTTTGGTTGAATCAGTGAATTGGACCCCCCCACCGAAAATTCCTGGATCCACCCCTGATGAGCCGGGTGAGGAAATCGTGCCAGAAACTCCTAGTACTAGTGCTTCAGTATCCCAGGTTATCCCTAGCTCCAAAGGAAAGGAGCCCTTAGTGCAGCAAGGGAAGGAATTTGGGAAGGGAGTGAAAAGGCGGCGGGTTAGCCCCAGAACAATGGCCCCGCGTGACCCAGCCCGCCATGAGTCCCGAGGTGAATCACCTCCCAGCTCCCTTAGCCCCACTTCACTCATTTCTTCCTCTTCTTCAGCGGAATTTTCTCATGAGTCTTCATCATCGGAGTTGCCACCAGCACCTACAGTGCAGGCAGGTCGTAGAGAAAGAGGTAAATCCCTGACCCATAAAAGTAGAGTTCCCAGTAGAGTAAGGGCTGCTAGTGCTATACGGCTACCCAGGGTCAGTGCGAGTGACCTTGAACCAGCCCAATCTGCTTCACAGCCACCCTCCACCCTCACCCACCCTACACCACCACGATAGGGAATCCTGGACGCCTTCGCGTGGACGGAAGGGTCCGATTTTATCCCAGAACATCTTTATTTCAACGAGAGTTCCTCAGGGATACAGCCTGCCTTCACTCTTGATGAGGATGCTGAGTGTGTTGACTTCCTTTTGGCCTTCCTTGATGACTAAGTCATGCAGCACATATGTGATGAGACCAACAGGTATGAATCACAACGTGCTGCAAGTGGTACAGGTGCAGCGAAGATGCAACAGTGGACCATGCTGGGAGTGAAGGAGCTGTATGTGTTCTTCGCCCTCATGCTTCTCATGCCACACTCAAAGAAGCATGAGTTGGAAGAATACTGGTCCATGGACCCCTTACTACCCTCACCCACCTTCAATAAGTACATGGCCAGAGATCGCTTCTGAAACATCATGGGAAACCTGCACTTCACCAACAACGATGTACCTTCCCAGACCGACTCACTCTGGAAGATCCGGGAGATTCTGAGCAGAATGAAGGATAAGTTTATGACATTCTTCCACCCCTTTCAGAAGGTTGTCATTGACGAATCCTTGGTTTTGTTCAGAGGGCGGCTTAGGTTTGTGCAGTACATTCCAAGCAAACCCCATCGCTTTGGAATCAAGTTCTTTGTACTATGTGACTGTAAGACGGGGTACATCCTTGACTTTGTCATTTATTCAGCCAGCACTGTCAATCTTGATAAAACACACCCTCTTGGTTTCTCAGGCTGCATAGTGAAAGTGCTCCTTGATAGGTATTTTGGTGGGAATCATGTGCTGTATACTGACAACTATTATACAGCACCGAAACTTCCTAAATACCTTTCAGAGCACGGCATCGGGTCCTGTAACACTGTCAAGAGTAATCGTGCCCACTTCCCTAAATTGCCAGAGGCAGGAACCTCACAGCAAGGAGACGTGCACCGACGCAAGTCTGAGAAGATGCTGGCAATACGGTGGCATGACAAGAGGGTCGTGCACATGCTCACCACTGTACACAAGGGGGAACTGAAAGACAGTGGGAAGGTCGACAGTAGGACAGGCGGACCTGTGAGGAAACCTGCTGCTGTTGTAGACTACAATATCAACATGCGGCTGGTGGACAAGTCCGACATGATGATTGGAGAGATCGACCGCCTCAGGAATAATATTAGATGGTACAGGAAAGTTTTTCTGCATCTCATAGACATGACGATCTGAAAGCCTTCATTCTGTACAAGATGAAGGTAAAGCCACCCAAGTCCTTCTCCCTGAGGTTGTTCGCTAGGACTTGTGTTCAGCAGCTGCTTGAGAGATATGGTAAGCTGACAGCAGCAGCTCCAAGGCACCATGCAGTAAGACTTCCCGACAGACTTGAGCAGAGGGCGTACATGGATCGGCACAGACTGGTGCAAATGCCTGCCACAACCAAGAGGAAGGCTGCAAGTCGCAGGTGCCAGGTGTGTGCACATACCAACCGACTCACACCTGAGCACTAACGCCATGCAGTTAGACTTCCCGACAGACTTGAGCAGAGGGCGTAAATGGATCAGCACAGACTGGTGCAAATACCTGCCACAACCAAGAGGAAGGCTGCAAGCCGCAGGTGCCAGGTGTGTGCACATACCACCCGACGCACACCTGAGCACAAACGCACCTCTTGGCAGTGCGCTGAGTGCCAGTTTTCCCCTCTGCATTACCTGCTTCTTTGATTACCACAGTCAGAAGCAGTTCTAAAAGTGCAAGTGGAAAACGAAAATAATGTGTAAATAATGTGTAAATAGCAAGTGAAAGCAATGGATGTAAATATGATGGAACAGTGTACTATAGTTTTATGTTACTGCAAGTGACAGTGAATAACATAGTGTAAGTAAAATAGAAGTGTAAATATTGAAAATACAATAGCAAATGTAAATAGCAATGTAAATAATTAGTCATATAAGAATATGAGTACAATACTTGAGGTTATCACAGAGAAAGTGAATCCGTGGCTCTCTACGTATTATACTGAAAGAAAATTGAATGCCTACAGTGACAATAAACTACTGCTAGTGAAGGAAACTTATGGATAAAGACTGCAGATATATATAAGTGTTATATAGTAATAGGAATATAAAGGGTGAGTGTTTTTTTGAATAATAAGTGACAGAATACCAGCAGCAAACTAGCGCAAGTGGGAAGGTCATACGCGCTCGTAATTTTCATTGCTTTCACAGTGTTTTTTTTTTTTTTTGAGTATGGATTCCAAACTACTTGATAATCATAGAATAGTGTTTCTAGTGATCATATCTGGCTGTGGTAATCATATTACGGGTTGTCGGGAAGTGTAAGGTGGAGACTTCGTTACCCAACTTCAGAGGTCTCCACAAGTCCTATGGTACTCAACGAAGGCTCAACAAACATCCAAGGAGAAAGCTGAAGGTATGTGCCATATGAATATGTAATTTTCATATTCTAGGACTAATAACTGATTTTTGGCAAATATTTTTAGAGAGTCTGTCGGAGCGCGAATATGCCCGCGGGACACACAAGTCAGAGCAAAACAAGCCCACGGTTAAGGGGTTAAGTTTATATTTTATAATATCTCTTCAAATGTAGGTGATGGAGAGAAGCGCCTTCTAATGGTGGCAGCGATACTGCCAGGCGGCAGACCTGTTCTGCTGTACAAACATCCTTTGACTTTATCCCTATTCCCGAAAAGGAGGGTGGTGGAACGAAGAAGAGTAAATTCAGATAGCAGTCCCAGTGCTCACATTTCAGCTAAGTCTTGGGCCACAATAACAAAGCCAACTGTAAAAAAATAAACTCACCACAGTTACGCAAACTCCTAGTTGGCTACATCTCAGATAATGTGTTAGTCCTAACTGTCACTTACGTATCCACTACCCAACTCATTCTCACCAAGAAATATTTTTTCTTACCAAATTTAACATTGCCTATAGTGTTTGCGAAGTATCAGTATCAGTAAGAACAAGTTTTTTATAATGATGTCATTTTAAACTATGTTCTTGTTGCGTTATTATGTATACTAGCAGGGGAACCTGGCCTTATCCAGGTAAAATCCTATGATCTTGCATACCGGTATTGCCTGGGACTATAAATGGCCACTAACCTTGTGGGAGAAGACCCCCAGGGTTCCATTTTGCCCATTAAACCTGTGTTCCTAGTTTGGGACATTTCACGATACATTCTTCATGGACCAATGCCTACCATGGACTTATTCTCTCTCTACACACTTACCAACCTTCCCTTCCCACCCATCTTGCCCACACTGCCCACCTACCACACTCCCCCAACCCTGCCCACCCACTCCACACATGCTGCCTCACCACACCTAACCTCCCACCCTGCCTCTCCATACCCTCCCATCCAATCAACCCTGACCATCAGCCCTACCACCCCTGCCCACCCCACCAATCCGTCTACTCATCGGACCCGTTGAAGGTAAAAATATGGATGTTGAAGTAAAAAAAAAAAAAAAAAGGAAATACCCTATGGTAACTGGCTACGATATTTCCACAATATTGATTTGATTATTTCTAAGTAGTTCTAGTCCTGGCCATCAGGTGCGCCACCTCAGCAATGGTAATATATACATGTAAATTAGATATAAAAAAACTACCCATGTTAGAGCTGTTTAGAAAGTTCTGTATCCATCACTTTGATATCCATAGAGAATAGACAAACAGAAATTCTCTTTTATATACATACGGATACAACTTACTGAAATGTAGTTGTGAGTAGATGATGACTTGGGTAAGCGATTCACCTCGAATATTGGATTGATAGTAAGATGTGTCATGCCAGTATGACTGTACAACTGGAAGACAACTTGTCATTTCACTTGCTTCTTATCTGTCCAAACGGTGTGCCAAGATTTTTAAATTTTCTGTTGTGGTTTCTTTTGTATTTGTATGCCTCCTGTTTAAGTTTAAACACCATAATAATTGAATATGTAAGATAAGAAATAGACTGTAAAAATTATGAAATATTTGCCATACCATCGGTCACATGAATAAAGTTACTGTTTGTAGGCATAGCACAAGGTGTATACGGATTTAGTAAACAGTATGGTGGCTGCGAAAACAAGTGATAGGGGATCGGTTATGAAGAGGAAGGTATTTTGTTCGCCTTTGCTTGCCGGTGATACTGTGCGAACAGGTGAAGTAATGAAATTACAATCAGGAAAAAAATGGTGGTATATGAAAACGTTTGGATATAATTACCTGTTGCTGGCAAGAATAAAGTATATTAAGCGTCATCATGGAGAGTGGATTAAGCCATACAGTCAGTACTGCCTATTCCCAGTTCTATCCTATAGCATGGTCCTTAAACGTCGAATTTATATCCAAGTCACAAATATGCTGCTGCCAGAACAGGGGCTAGAGGCGAAGTCAGTGGAGGATGCAGAGGGGGATTCTGGGATTTGGATCCCCCTTCCACTCTCCCCTTCTTTAACCCTCGCCGTCCCGAGGACGTACTTCCACGTCCTCATGTTTTGTCACAGCTAATCCCGAGGACGTACTTCAACGTCCTGCAATTGCAAGGTTCATAATTTCCACAATTTTCAATTTTCGCGAGTCATTTTTGGTACGTATAAACGGGACACCTTCCTCAACAAGATGCCAGGCAGAGACAATGCCTTACCCAGCACGACCTCCTCCCCCCCCTGCATGCCCTTTTCTCAGCAATTCACCTGTTATCAGTGACCTGGCCAGTATAGCCATGTCATGCCACGGTACGAAATTCAGGGCCAGAGTGATTCCCCAATCAATGACAATGTGGAGGACAAATTTTACATAGCATTAGAGGAAGAAACAGTTAGAAATGATGATCAGGTAATGTGGCAAAAAAAGGTCAGGTATTAGTGAGTGAAACAATGCTTATAATGCCTATATTACTGCTTGAAAACCAATATACTCTTGTACTACATATAAATTCGTAACAGTAAATAAATAAATACCGTTTATGAGTGGTGTGAAATAGTTATCCTCCCATAGAACTCGTTTTCTTTGGTGCCAGCCTGATAGAAAACCCAGTAAGGTAAGGAGGTTCTCCTACCTGTAATGAGTATTTTAAACCTCAGGTGAGTGATTTCTCTATGAATTTTCGATGTTTCTCACCAAAAGCGAAAGTTTTAGCAAAAAAAAAAAGGGTCGAAAAATGGTCGGGATTGGGGGGTACCAGTGGTCAAAAAGTGGTCGGGAAGGGGCGGGTTAATCAGTATGTTATTATTTATCTATCTATCTATTTATCTATCTATCTATCTATCTATATATCTTTAATATAACCGGTACTAGAATGAGTCACCTTCATGTGGTGACACCAATATAGCCAAGTTGCTTCACTGTCTGGTTATACAAACATTCCTCGCCTTCATTAAAGTCCCCCGAAAAAAAGATGCAGAACTTTAGAAGAGCAGCAGCATCCTACAGTTCTCCGGGCTCGCGTTCAGATAAACCAAGCATTGAAACTATCACTTCAACAACAACAATGACAGCAGCAACAGCAACAACAACTACAACTACAACAACAACAACAACAACAACAACAACTACTACTACTACTACTCTGTTGCAGTCAGTTTACAGAATTATTAAACAAAATAATGTCATGCATATTTTCAAATCCTCTCCGTATGAATTTAACATTATCGATCTTGCTCTGTAGTTATATTTGAAAGTGAAACTGTATTTTATTGTTTTTCATCAATATTTTAGGTTCATGGTTGTCCTCACATGGTAAGGGAGAATATCGATCCCTCTTATTAACAAATGGTAAATTCACCCACTGATGTTGATATGTGCTCGAGGAGAAAGACGATTAGGCCACACATCCAGCCCCACACCAGCACCACCAGCATCCCCTGTAGGAGGCGACACCAAGAAGGATCCACATGTAAGTAAAGTAGATGTACGGTTTCATTCACCTTCTGTCGCGAATTGACAACTTTTTAAATAATTTTAGCAAATGAGTCAGTACTCCTTTGCTCAAGAGAAATTTGATGAACTAGGAGTGTTAAAAAACTACCATTAGTAGCGTTTTGGCGGGGAATATTTTTTGCAACGTGTACAATGAATGCTCTTCTTCGGTATTTACAGACACAATGTCATAGGGTTAAACTCTTCACTCAGATGACAGTTATAATAATAAATTCTTGTTATCTTACGAAGATTATGTTTTAAATTGCAGCTACTTTTCGAAATGAATAGTTTTGTTACTACCTTCATTAACCCCTTCCCAATACCTCCTTTACCTTAACTTGATCCAGATATTCGTCATTTTGCATCTTATTTCAGAGAACACAGTGGGAGAAAGAGACGGCACTACATCCTATCTGTAGCATTTCTTCGTGACTAGTATCAAAATCTAGTGTTAATCTATTGTTATAGCTTATTACTCAAGATGCAAAGGTGGTAGTTTTAGGCCAGGTAGGAGGAGTATAGAATGGTTCTTACTGAACTCGAAAAAAAATCCCGTAATGGCAGGAAGAATATAAGTAAAGTAGTGGTTATCTTTCCCTCACACTTTTCAAGCTACGATTCCTAGAGACTGAAGCAAATCGCCCGGTGTTAGCCTTGGTAAAAATTATTAAACGATACTGGGTACTGACAGAGGGTTATTCCAGACGGATTTTGAAGCCATTTATTGCCAGGGTGTCTCTGAGTTCAACGAAATCTTTGTTTACCCTGGATAGAAACAACCGCACTGAGAATGTTAGGAGCAGAAGACGGATAATCAAGAATGTGCGGATAAACATCCCTTCAGCTCGACGACGTCTAAAAGTTATTAAGCGATAATGCTGAAAAATGGTATCACTGCAGGGAAGAAAATTTCAAACAGCAGGGGTTAGATACAGCCTACAGCACCTTCACTCACAGAGGGCATTATTAATTGGAATAGAATTGTTTGGCAACAGCAGCAATACAGTAAAAACAAAATCCTTATGTGCAATGGATTGGTAGGAGTATACATCTTTCTTTAGCAGAATTATAATTATATCTTCACACCTAACCCTCGTAAAGTAGATATATGTAATTAGACGTGTATATCTATCTATCTATCTATCTATCTATCTATCTATCTATCTATCTATATATATATATATATATATATATATATATATATATATATATATATATGTATGTATGTATGTATTTACACTCTTCTAAACATAATCCGTTCGAATTTTTGGCCCACTTCAGGCCATCATCAGGTCCTAGAGTTGTCCAGCATGTATATTCATTTTATTACTGCTTTGGAAGTTGCGATGTTCAAGATCGCCTAGAGATGTCTTACTTTTATATATATATATATATATATATATATATATATATATATATATATATATATATATATATATATATATATATATATTCACAGAGAGAGAGAGAGAGAAAGAGAGAGTAAATGTGAAAATGTGGGACAGAGAAACGGTGAGTGTGAGTGTAAGTTATAATAAGAAACTGAGTACCAGAGTGAGAGAATTGCTATAAATGAGTGAATCAATACGAATGTGAGAGAAACTGAGCACCTGAAAGAATAAGTGAGGGAGAGAGAGAGAGAATATAATGTATATGTATGTGTGTGTATACGTGTGTAACATACTTTAGTAATTTCTTAAACTTGCAAAGTAGAATAAAAACTATACACAGTACATGTTTCTAGTAGTGTGTAAGTGTAACAGTGTATGTATCTAGTAGTAAGTGTAGCTAACAATGTATGTATCTAGTTGTAAGTGTAACAGTGTATGTATCTAGTAGTGTGTAAGTGTAACAATGTGCCTAGTAGTGTGTTAGTGTAACAATGTATGTATCTAGTAGTGTGTAAGTGTAACAATGTGTCTAGTAGTGTGTAAGTGTAACAGTGTATGTATCTAGTAGTGTGTAAGTGTAACAATGTGTCTAGTAGTGTGTAAGTGTAACAGTGTATGTATCTAGTAGTAAGTGTAACAATGTATGTATCTAGTAGTGTCTAAGTGTAACAATGTGTATATCTAGTAGTGTGTAAGTATAACAGTGTATGTATCTAGTAGTGTGTAAGTATAACAGTGTATGTATCTAGTAGTGTGTAAGTATAACAGTGTATGTATCTAGTAGTGTGTAAGTATAACAGTGTATGTATCTAGTAGTGTGTAAGTATAACAGTGTATGTATGTAGTAGTGTGTAAGTGTAACAGTGTATGTATCAAGTAGTGTGTAAGTGTAACAGTGTATGTATCTAACAGTGTTTAAGTGTAACAGTATATGTATCTAGTTTTACAGTAAGCGTAACAGTGTATGTACAGCCGACAGCAGAAGTTCGTCCCTCTTAGCGTGCGTGATACGAGCCTGTTGATCTGGTAACACTGTATGAGATAGAGTTGACAGGTACGCTTTAAATGGCTAATATTAAAGAAATGTGTTCGGAGATAAGAACACATTCTCTAATGATAATATTAATTTGCAGCAGGTGGGATAATAAAGTTATTGTGAAATGTTTGACATTGGTGTATGAAGATTCTTCGTTACGGACACAGACGCCTACTATCCATTTCAGAGGCGGAGTTGCGCTGTTTATCGCAAATATCTCCTAAACGAATCGTTGGATCAGTATGGTATTTCAACACACTACTTTTGACATCCGGGCCTAATTTATGACCCTTAAACCATATTGCTATTTATGTTATGTGAGGAGTTTACTTGTGAAAAATAACAGAAAGTCGACTAGTCATGATGACGCATTCGAAGGAAAGTGTTGCCCCCCCAACACCCTCCCAAACTATTCCTTAACTACCCCTACTTCTCCCCCTTCTCGTCCTCGTTATCCCTCCTATTCTCCCCGAGCTCCTCGCCTCCTTCATCACTCTTGTGTCCCTCCCTCATTATCCCAGCACTGTATTATAATGTAAGAATGTTATGTAGTTGGGGGGAAGGAATGGTCAGAGGGTTGTTCAGGGTGTTAGTGGAGGAGCTACCCCACACAGTCGCACTCGTCCGATTTTGTATAACACCTTAGATTTGATGACTGGATTAGGCTTAATATCCTTCAGTAAACTCCTAATGTAACATATGTAGCAGTATGGTTTAAGGGTCATAAATTAGGCCCGGATGTCAAAAGTACTGTGTTGAAATATCATACTGATCCAACGATTCGCTTAGGAGATATTTGCGAAAAACAGCGCAACTCCGCCTCTGAAATGGATAGTAGGATTACTTGGACTGGACTGATGTTGCCAGCAAGTATTATATGAAATATTATAGAACGATTGCAGTCTTAAAGGTGAGGTTGCAAGAAAACACTAATTACGATGTCAGTTACACACTAAACAAACACAGAAACTGCCAGTTCGTGTTTCGCCAGTATGCGATTTTGTTTTATAAGTTAAGTCACTTCCCTTTCCGACCTCTCTCCCCACCCGTCTCTCCTCTTCCAAGTCATGCTCTGCCATCATCCACGTTTTATCGTTAATGTTGAAAATCGTATGTCTGTAGGTAAACTGTGGGAAATAATATAAAAGTGTCAATGAGCTTCTTTTCCTCCATCGCTTGAAGTGTTATCAATGACTTGAATATAAATGTTAGTAACATGAATAAATAGTCACTGTGGTGGTTAGGAGACATTTCTCGTCATCATTTATGTAACACTTACCTAACTATCGTTCTTACAGTGCCCAAAATACACTCCCTCTCCACCCCCTCGCCGTCTCCTCCTCTCCCCCTTCCACTGTTTCCATCACTTCTCCCCCCTCTCTCCGCCCCCATTTCCAGTAACCTTTGTTTCTTGCCTGCAACACTCCGAATCCCTCCCCACCGTGTTATTGTATTGACCCTGCCCAACTTCTCTCCCTTGTCATTTCAAATGTCTTTTTCTCTCCCTTTTTCATTTTTGTCTCGGGAATCGAACAACATAACGATGTTTGGGTCATGTTTTTGTATAGTATCCTTTAATAATGTGTAATATTAAAATGACCGTGACAATGGCGGTCAAGAGGCATTAACTGTTCAAAGGACGGCAGTCAGTGCCTCAGTTTAATGATCATTTTATTTCTCCTCCTCTAGCCATTAATATCTTGCTTACACTTATTTTATAAATCCCAACATACATAAAATATGAAGCACAAACGTCCTTCTTTTCACCAAAGAAAGTATTAAATGAAAAATAATCATTGCGGATGTTGTATGACTGAGGTGGTTTGGACATGTGGAGAGAATGGAGAATGAAAGACTGACTAAGAGGGTGTATGTAGGTGAGGTGGAGGAAGGGAGAGGGAGGGGTTGACCGAGGATGAGGTGGAGGGATGGAGTTGAGAGGAATATATGGGGGAGGGGGGGTTGAGTTGGGGGGAGGGGAGTCAAATGGTGGGTGACAGAGCGACTTGGAGGCGTTTTGTCTGCGACAACCCTTTCGGGATTAGGACGTCGGGCTATAGATAGATAGATAGATAGTTGTTGTATGATCTACACGCATCCAGAAAATATTTTCTTAAAAATACTGTCAGTATTCTTGGTGATAATTTGTAGATCTTCAGTTACGATTAAATATAGCAAAATAGATGATAGTCACAAAAGCTGTATCCTCATACATTTGGCTACCATAATCATCGTAATATACGATGAAGGGGGATTATACCCCTCTGGATGAGTAGATTAAGCCCTTATCGGAATATGCTTGTCATGAGCCCAGACAGCAGGCAGATGTAAGTGGAAGTATGAGATTGTCGCGGTGTAAGGGTTAATTATGGTAAAGGTTCGCTTCCTATCCATCCGAGTCCTTGTCATCCTGTATCGATAGTATCGGCAGTTGCAGAACAGATGTTCAGGGCGCTGACGGACAGCCATGCCGTTACCTTTTGTTCTAACCATGCAATGCAGCGATGGGAATGGAATGATAGGGATAATCTTCTATCTATCTATCTATTGCCAGACGCCTCAATCCCGTTTGGGGTGGCCACAAACAAATCGCCTCCAAGTCGCCCTGTCCCCCGCCATTTCACTGCCCTGCCCCCAACTCACACCCCCCTCTCTCATATACCTCTCCATCCCATCCCTCCATCTCATCCTCGGTCTCCCCCTCCCTCTTCCACCCTCCACCTCACTCACATACACTCTCTTCGTCAATCTTTCACCCTCCATCCTCTCCACATGGCCAAACCACCTCAGTGTGTTCCTCACAACGCTTCCTATCACATCCACATCCACACCACAACGCTCCTTTATATCCTCATTCGTCAGCCTGTCTCTCCACGTGACTCCACAGGCTCCTCTTAAATAACTCATTTCCACTGCTCTCACTCTTGACTTGTGTCCTTCCAACAATGTCCAAGCTTCACTTCCGTACGTTAGAGTTGGTATCACAATACTGTCATGTAGTAACTTTTTTACTTCCATACTCACTTCCCTGTTTCTTATCACTGCTTTTAAGGAACAAGCAACCTTTCTTCCCTGCTGTACCCTTTCAAGCACTTCACCCTCCAAACCTCCATCCTTACTCATCACACTACCCAAATACTTAAACGTACTCACATTTTCCAATTCCTCACCATCCAACCTCGCTGTACATTCACTGACTTCACCTCTCTCAAAGACCATCACTTTACTCTTCCCTACATTCACCTTTAGGTTCCGTTTCTTACACACTCTCTCAAACTCATCCACCAAGCCTTGCAGCTCCCCTTCGTCTTCACTCAACAACACAGTATCATCTGCAAACAACAGTACAGGGAGTTTCCAAACACTATCCTCTCTCACCAGGGCCACTCCAACATCCACTACCCTACCTTGTACCTCTTTTATTACCCCATCCATGTACAGATTGAACAACCATGGAGACATGACACATCCCTGTTTCAAACCAACTTTCACAGAGAAAAATTCATTTAGTTCACCATCCACATGCACTGCAGCCTTCGCACCATCGTACATACTCTTCACAGCATTCAACAACTTCCCATCTACTCCATATATTCTTAACACTTTCCATAATCTTGCTGACTGCATTCTCTGACCTTGTAAGATCATGCGTTGAGGGAGTTCAGATCAAAGTATGTCGATGGCATATTGTTTTAAATTATATATAAGTAGACGTATCTCATAGGTCTCACTTTAGTGCGGAACACAATGTGTGGGGGGGGAGGGGATTATGGAAGCAGGAATACTTTGGGTGAGGGAAGGGATTACATATATTACAAGCTGGGACACAGATAAATATGTTATAACGTGAAGGGAGGAGTGAGGGATACAGAAAGCGGGAAGGAGGCGAGGAGGGAAGGAATCCTCAAGGGGGGGATGGTATTGAACACTGATAGTTACGATGGACATATTGTTATGTAAGTAATTTGGTTACTTGTGTGTAATACAGCTGGCAATATAACATGCACGAGTATTGTGTTTATAATGTCATTACAATTAAGACTCAAAGTCCTGTAAATGGTAATAACTGTATTCAAATTATGAAGAACCGATCTAGTTAGGGAGGTAAACAGAAGCAGAGTCAGTTAAATGAAATCGTTGGGAAGGGTTGGGGGTGTTGAGGGAGAGAAACAAGGGGTACTGGTAGAGGGGGGGAAGGGAGGGGGGAGAAGTGATGGAGACAGTGGAAGGGGGAGGGGAGGAGACGGCGAGGGGGTGGAGAGGGAGTGTATTTGGAGCACTGTATTAACGATGGTTATATAAATGTTATATAAAGTGACGAGTAATGTCTCCTAACCACCGCAGTGACGATTTATTCATGTTACTAACATTTATATTCAAGTCATGGATAACATTTCAAGCGATGGAGGAGGAAATGAAGCTCATTTGACAGTTTTATATTGTTTCCCACAGTTTATCTACAGACATACGATATTCAGCATTAACGATAAAACGTGGATGATGGCAGAGCATGACTAGGAAGAGAAGAGACGGGTGGGGAGAGAGGTCGGAAAAGGAAGTGATTTAACTTGTAAAACTAAACCGCATACTGGCGAAACACGAACTGTCAGTTTCTGTGTTTGTTTAGTGTGTAACTGATATCGTAATTAGTGTTTTCTTGCAACCTCACCTTTAGGACTGCAATCGTTCTATAATATTTCATATAATACTTGCTGGCAACATCAGTCCAGTCCAAATAATCCTATGCGTCTGTGTCCGTAACGAAGAATCTTCATACACCAGTGTCAAACATTTCACAATAACATTATCCCACCTGCTACAAATTAATATTATCATTAGGGAATGTGTTCTTATCTGCGAACACATTTCTTTAATATTAGCCATTTAAAGCGTACCTGTCAACTCTATCTCAAACAGTGTTACCAGATCAACAGGCTCGTATCACGCACGCTAAGAGGGACGAACTTCTGCTGTCGGCTGTACCTATCAGTGTGTAAGTGAATCATAGCTTGTCTGCGTGACGATTAGCGCACGGCTCAGCAGCTTTTGAAATGTGATGATAGACCACTAATGCAGCCGACTCCCCGCACCTCTCCTGGGCAGTTGAAGGGCTGACCTAGAACGAGTTAGACCTGTGTTTGTTTTCTCCAAATAAACGCCCGTATAATAATATTGGACGTTGGATCACTCCTGATTGGGTGTGAGTGGGGGACGTGTGTACTCGTATGTGTACTTGTGTATGTGTGCATATGTATGTTTTGTATGTGTACGTGTCTGTGAGTGTGTATGTTTCTCTCTCTCTCTCTCTTTCTCTCTCTCTCTCTCTCTGTATATATATATATATATATATATATATATATATATATATATATATATATATATATATATATATATATATATATACGTGTGTGTATGAGTGTATGTGCATGACAGTAGCTATGTGTGTATGTATGTATGTGTATGTTTGTATATATGTGCATGAGTGTATGTACATGATGTTATGAGTCCATATTATATTAACAAATCATAATAGATAGATAGATAAATAGACAGATAGACAGCTCTATGCGAGCCTGGGAATGGGAAATGATCTTACAAGTTAAACTGAGGAAAAGCCGACGACAGATTAGGATGTAGCAAGTCAGGAGATGATGCAGTTAGTTTGTCAGCGAAACAGCAGGTGAACAAAGCCTAGTGACCATACACACACATACACACATACTCACACACAGGCTTCTAGAACTTTCCAACCACAGTGAACACACGTGACACGACCCCTGTTTCACCAGAATTTAGGAAAGAGAGCTCAGAAGAAGAGAGGCCATAAAATCGGCAGGTAGTGGTGAGAAAGGCTTAGCAACTTGGAAGAGAGAGAGAGAGCGAGACAGAGAGACAGGGACTCTACTTATACTCACTCGTGTGCGAGAGACTTGTTAATATTTCCAAGACAAATAAAAATAGTCCCATACTCTTCTTTATCTCTCCTGTCATTGCATGACAAATGGGAACCAAGATTATCAACGTACAAACAAATCAAGTATAACAACCGCTCATCCACAAGTCTAATATATATAACTTCTCTACAAGTAACTACAAAGTCTTTTTATGACATTTGGAAGCAGCGAAAAGAACGCACCTCGTCTTCGAATCAACAGTGAATTTCTACAAAGGCAGGCGACACTCTACAAGATTAACTTCAGTTCTACAGTGAATTCCTACAATATCCAGCCTACAATCCAAATAGCCTACAAGTCTACAAAACAACCCTATAATCTTCACGTAACTTCAAGCAGAAGCAAGAAGAATAAAAAACAAAGCAAGTAAAGAAAATGAAATATTAAAGCAACAAGCTAACTAACCCTTACCACTCTTTTCCACCCAACCTCCCTCGCTGACGCAGAGGTCAAGACATGCAGCAAAACACCAGAGCCACATTTATAACGCAACTTACTCACCTTTCTTCACCCAGCTTAAGCATCGCTACTCAGTATTCACCACAGCTACCAGTGTGGGAAGCTGACGTCACCATGTGTTGAGATGACATCACAACGCGAGTCTGCCACGCCAAGCAACGTGTGACTGACACCAGGCACTTCTCACCCACTACTCATTACTCATTATTCACATAGCTCCTACTCATACTCATTTATTTCCACAGTTGAGTTGGAAATTCGACGTTCTATGCTGAGGTTTGCCTGGGACAGCTGTTAACCACCACAAGCACCAGGCCATGGAATTTCCTGAGTAATATCGTCCATCAACACAGCACTAGAATTATCAAGAGATCTTCAATCAAACCTGCATTTTTCTTCCGAGATCGACTTTTGTATCGACACACCTCTACGACCTGTATCAAGTGAGTAAAATTATACTTACTCATTTCTTCTCAGTGCTAAAATTAGCCATATTCAACTTTTTTTTACTTATTTCCATATATACACTTATACACTCACTATCTAACATTTATTTCAACTTATTTACTCATCTACTTTGTTAGGACATAAATAAACAAAAGGCGTATATCATAACACCATATCTTAATGACAGGAATATTTTCGCCACCACCCTCGTTAATACCAGATGACACACAATTAGCCACAACAACAGACTCACAATTAAGAGAGCACCAAGGCAACACACCAGATGACACACAATTAGCCACAACAACAGACTCACAATTAAGAGAGCACCAAGGCAACCCACCCCTTGTACAAACCTCACCACAAACTAAAGACCAAGAAACAAATACAGCAGTTTCAGATGATGAGTGGGAAACCCCCTCTGACGTAGCAAGTGCGGACTTTGTCGCTGACTTGCACACGTATGCCAATATACTTAACAGGGTTCACCGGTCCGGTCGTACATATTCCACCATTCCCTCACACAACGATAAACACGTCCAAGTTGAATTAACAGAGCAAACAGTGAAAATGAATCAAGAAACAAATACCGCTGATCTAACAACCACACCTCAAGTGTTTGTGTATCACGAGGATAAAACTGCCCCAAAATTCTCTGGCACAGACAAAGATCGCATTGATGTCATTTCATTAGTCAGTCAGTGCGAACAAATGTTCATCAAGCGCCACATACTAGATGAACAAGAGAAAATTGCTATGTTTTCATCTTGCATAACCCAGGAAAGATGTCCAGCAAGCAATTTACTGCACTCAGATAAGCTCCATAAGGCTAGGACATATGAATTTAAAACTGAATTTTTGAAGAAATTTTCTGGAGGTATGAACTTCTTGCCAGGTATAATTCCAGAATTACATAAAATTGTAGATCTTGTAAGGGAGCACACTACAAACCATGTGCTCAGTGAAATAGCTGCTGATGTCTCCACAATCAAAAGAACATTGTTAGTTACTTTGCAAAACTCAAATTGGATAACAGATGATGGAAAGATGTCCCCAGACCCCGTCGTGGACATCATTGGTTATGTAGCTGCCTTGTGTAAATTACCTGATAGGACCCTTAAGATCGCCAAGACGATCGTGTACACCCCAGGAATGTGCTTGCTAGACTTAATGAACGAGGTAGAGATGCAGTGCAGTAAAGCAGGTATGGTCGACACATATGCACATTCTAGTAGAATGAGGGTACCTGAGACAGTATCAGCTGTGAAAACATCTACACCAACCCCAAACAGAGAACAAAATCGATCACGACCCGAAAGCAGGCAGACCAAACAACCAAACATGACAAGGCCTCGATCACAGACGCCATGCTACAGGCAGTTTCATAAGTTTTCGCGCAGCCCGAGCAGGTCTCGCACCATAAACAACACTACTTATGGGAAATCACATCGTAGGTCACAGTCAAGGGATAGGTCCATTCTATGTCATTATTGTGCAAAACCAGGACACACAAGGTATGAATGCTTTATCAAAGCAAAAGAGGACAAACAAAAGACACAAGGATTTGGTCCTTACTGTAGGCATCATAGATACCAAGGGCACTGGACCAGTGATTGCAAAACAGTAGAAAAAATTGTTTCTATGTTCAAATCGGAGGAAGACCAAGTCATGACAAAAAACGAACAAACGTAAAGAAAAACAAGTCTAAAATTCACATGTGTGGGGTGGCTCCCCACATACAGCTCTTCTCAATAGGGTGGAGTCAAAGGCTTTTCGTCTCATTAACTCTCCTCCTCTTACTGACTCCCTTCAACCTCTGTCTCTTCGCCGCACTGTTGCATCTTTATCTCTTTTCTATCGCTACTTTAATGGTCACTGCTCCTCTGAACTGTCTGCTTGCATTCCTCCACCTCTACGACGGGCGCGTAGCACCCGTCTGGCAGCAAACTCTCATCCTTTTTCTGTCCAACTCTCTAATGCAAGAGTTAACCGTTACTCCCAGTCTTTCATTTATGCAACAGGTCAGCTCTGGAACTGTCTCCCTCTGTCTGTATTTCCTGCTGCCTATGATCTCCAGTCTTTCAAACGCAGTGTGTCCAGGCATCTCAAAATGATCGGATCTTGAATTTGGCTCTATATTGTATTTTGTTTTTCTCTTGGAGGGAACTGTTATTGCGGGCTCATGGCCTTTGGTTCCTTCTTCCTCGCATAAAAAAAAAAAAAAAAAAAAAACAGGAGGCATGTTGGGAAATGAGTGTATCTCGATACCAGCTGTATGTGAGGATCAAAACGGTTCCTTATTTTTAGATACAGGCTCTCCAGTGAACTTAATAACACATGAAGAACTAAATAGAATACTTAAAAATAAAAAGAAAGTAACTTTTCTGGATGAAGCTGATTTAGATTTATACACGGTAGTTGGACAGCAAATTACAGTGAGAGGTATGATAACATTAAATATCAGTTTCACAGAGACTACAAGACCATTCTCTGCATTTTTCTATATCGTTGAAAACTTAGCAATTAAAGCTCATATGTTACTGGGCTTAAGATCCATGAGAACTGAGAACATAACCATACTCCCACAAATCAATGGAATAGACTTTGACAATGAATTCATAGAGGAAATACAATCAGAGCCCTCACCGATTAGTAAAAGAGAGCCAAAAAGAATTGGTAATATTAAAGGCTTAATCAAACATACACAAACAGATAAGTGTATAGATCCACTCCCACCACCAACCCCATCCTCCAGAATTAGTGACCCAGATAACAGTACTGATTTATCAATTTTTCCAGCCCATCTCACTAATGATTTAGTTATACCACCTAATTCCTACATGAAAGTTACCATAAAGAGCAAATTACGGAATAGTACTGTTCTTGTCTTAGAAGAATTATGTAAAGTAAAGGGATTGTCAGTAGAAAACGCATTATGTCATACGAACGACGAAGGGCAAACTCAGATATTCATAATTAATCACATGAATGGGGAAGTTCAGTTGAAAAAGGGGACTTGCATAGTTAATATTGAAAAATGTCCCGCCCCTGTGAAGGAAATAGTTATAGCTGGAGTGACAAGTGAGATAAAATCTACGGATAGAGAAAGAATAAAAGAGAATTTAATTCATTCAGGTGAATTTGATGAAGAAAATGATTTGTTAACCCTGCTGGAAACACACAGGGACACCGTAGCATTGCCCGGAGAACAATTAGGGTGTACTAACTTGATTAATCACATGATTAATGTGCACCCAGAAACACCACCAATTTTCGTACCAGCTTACCGCATACCACACTCCCAACGTACACTTGCAAATCAGTATGTCGATGAAATGTTAAAACTTGGAATTATTGAGCCTTCAGTCTCCCCGTGGAATGCCCCATTATTCTTCGTGCCCAAACGAAATGGAGAAATGCGTGCGGTAGTAGATTACCGTAAACTAAATAATCACACAATCCCAGACAAATTTCCCATGCCATTGCTAAGCGACATTCGACAGAATATTGGTCCTGAGAATAATATATTCTCGACCATCGATCTCCTAAACGGCTATTATCAGATTCCGGTATCGAAGGAGTCACGTAAATACACTGACTTTTCAACAAACAGAGGCCATTATCAATATACAAGAATGTCAATGGGACTCATGACAGCCCCAGGCACATTCCAGCGTCTTATGAATTACGTATTGTCCGGAATTTTAGGACAAGGAATATTTGTTTATCTTGACGATATTATAATCGCAACGAAGAATATTAAGGATCATCTCAGGAAATTAGACTTACTCTTACAAAAGCTTAGTGATGATGGTTTGAATATTAAACTTTCCAAATGCAAATTTTGCTTTAAGGAAATAAATTTCTTAGGCCACAAATTAAGTTCTGATGGTATTCACACCACTGATGACAAAATACAGGCAGTGAGAGATTTTCCTGAATCCACTACGACTGACGAAGTTAGACAATTTTTAGGTCTGGCTGGGTACTATAGGTCATTCGTACCACAGTTCTCTCATATAGCCTTTCCTCTATTCCAGCTACTCAAAAAAGATAGTGTATTCCAATGGGAAGAAGAACAAAAAAGGGCATTTAACAATCTACAAATTAAACTAACAAATGCACCTTGTTTAGCATATCCAGATTACACAAAATCATTTCTTATTTGTACAGACGCATCAGTTAGGGGCTGTACTGATGCAGGAAGATAAAAGAGGAAAAAAAAATCAACCAATTGCATTTGCCAGCAGACAAACAAGAGGTGCAGAGAAAACTTACTGCACTACAGACTTAGAGGCACTTGCAGTGGTTTTTGCATTACAAAAGTTTCGAGATTTGGTATATGGTTACGAAATCCACTTATTCACCGACCATAAACCACTGGTGGGTATGTTTAAAGAAAAACTCCTTTCTGCGAGGAGAGCAAGATGGAAATGTACAGTTGAAAACTAAAATGTACAAATTCATTATATACAAGGTAAAATGAACATAGTAGCTGACGCATTATCTAGGAACCCGAACACAATTCAGGTCGCGGCGTTAGATCTCAAAGGAAATATCCCAAACGACGAGGATATCGCAAAGGCACAAAGACTTGACCCAATATGGTCTAAAGCTATATACAAGTTAGAAAGTGGAGATGACATACAATTACCCAAACTGTATGTCCCACTCGAACAATTCACAATGGTCAATAATACATTATACAAGATTAATTCTAAACAACCAAAACGCCAAAGAAATACTAACCAGTTAGTAGTACCTAATGACATGATACCCCAAGTATTACGAACGATACACGACAGCCCACATGCAGGACATCCTGGAAAGGATAAGACGTTCAACCAAGCCCAGCTGTTATATTACTGGCCTTCATTACGAAAAGATATAAACAATCATATAGACAAATGCAAATCATGTGCGAAACACAAAGGATACCCAATCACACCTGCACCGATGGGTAATTACCCTGTACCACATCAACCATGGGACGTTGTCGCTGTTGATTTGCTCAAGATGCCATTATCATACAATAATAACCTATATTTATTCGTAGCAACGGATCATTTTTCCCGTTATGTCATTTTAGCTCCAATTAAAGATAAGACAGCAGAGACAGTAGCAAAGGCAAGAACAGATAATGTAATATGTCGCTTTACTACCCCAAAGGTACTAATAAGTGATAATGGAGGAGAATTTAATTCTGAGATCTTACAAGAAATGTGTAAACAATACAACATCAAAAAGGTTAACGTTTTAGCCTATCACCCAGCATCGAATGGGTTGGTAGAGACAAAACAAAAAAGTATTAGATGTGCTACGACACATTCTCAGTGAAAATTATGTAAGCTGGGATGATTGGATTCCCAGAGTAGAAGCCTCAATTAATGGATCTATAAATAAATCCATAGGTGACACACCACATTTCATTATATATGGAACAGATAAAAAATTACCATATGAGCTCCTAGAAGGTGACAGTATGCCCATATACAATTACGATGATTACTCTGAACTCCGTTTACGTGAATTCCAGGACATACACAAAAGAGTCAAAAAACAATTAACGATGTCCAAGGAAGAAATGACGGAGGCATTTAACAAGAAGGCAAGAGATTCACCTATCAGCTTAGGAGACATTGTTTACGGTATCATTCATACGAGAGACAATAAATTATCCCCAAAATTTGAGGGCCCATACAGAGTAATCAACATAAAAGGCAAACAAAGTTTTAATTAAGTCACTGTCAAGTGGCGAAGAGAAACAAGTTCATATTGACCATTTAAAACGAGTTTCAAGGGAATTATCCAATAATTATTCAGCATCGGATACAATCGAACAGGCGAACGTACCTCAAGAAACCAAGGAGGAAAACAACAAAGATTACAAAAAGAAATTAAGGTCATATACCAAACAATCGAACATAGGTGCAACTGTTCCAATCAAATCTACAGTACATCATTTACGAGAATTAAATATCGATTTAAACTCCTTCTATAAATGAAATAACAATCAACCGTAACGCACATCATCACTATCATCGACCACAGCATGACCATATTAGGAAATTAATAGATTTTTTTTTCGGTAGGTTACGATGAAGGAACTTATGCTATGGATTCTCCTCTACATAGCAAGAGGATATGCGGACTTAGACCCCCAACACATAGTACGACAAGGATGCCTCATAG
>NC_136971.1:26317247-26407247 GCF_032717465.1 Coenobita brevimanus
ATGATTTTCTCCATGTAGATCAATTGATTGATGGATGGTATGAGTAAGGAGACTGAGAATGTCAATGATGGATCTTTCGAGGCGAAAACCATATTGTCTATCACTAATTAAGTTGTTGGATTCAAGATGTTTAACAATGTGCTTATTAATTAGTGTTTCAAATACCTTCCCAAAAGAATATGTGACAGCTGTTGGTCTGAAATCAGAGGGGTCAGACGAACTTCCTTTCTTCGGAATTGGGTGGATATTGGCTTCTTTCCATGAATTTGGGAATAAAGAAGTACGTGATCATAGTCTGAATAATTTAGTTAGAACAGAGGCATGTCTAGGGGAACACTTTTTCAAAACAATTGGCGGAATTCCATCTGGGCCTGGAGCTTTGTTGGTAGGGAAATTGTCTAGGATGGATTTTACGTATCTTGTCTGTACTTTAAGTGGGGCAATTTCGGGAGAGTCAAATTCTAGTTCTGGGACATTCTGGCTGGCATCCTCTATTGTGGAATTTCTGGTAAATGTAGTAGCAAAAATATCTGCTTTCTCACACGGGTCATTTGTAATGCTGCCATCTGAAGATTTTAGGGGTGGAATGGAAGATGACTTGTTAAAGTTATTATTAAAAGAATTAAGAGTTGACCAGAATATTCTATTGTCATCAGGGTTGTTAAGTAGCTATGATGGTTGGTTTTGAAGAAAGTTTGATTTAGCTAGATTTAATACAGCTTTTGCATGATTTCTAGCAATTTTAAATTGGGAGAGTGATTCAGCTGCTTTTTAATTTATGTATGAGTTATATGCTAATGCCTTTTGGGTTGTTGCTCTGGCACAGTTGCCATCAAACTATTTTGGAGAGTTCGATATTTTGGTGAACTGTTGACTTGGTATGAATAAATCCATACCAGCTAGTATTAAGTCACAAATGTGGGACTGGGTAGAACTGAGATCACTAGAGAAGAAAGACTGCCATGGAATGTCAGCAAAATAATTTCTAAATCCATCCCAGTCTGCCCTATCAAAGTGCCATCGGGTCACCCTGACAGGTTCAGAACGGGGAGGTGTGGGAGGGTTAGCTAATGAGGCTTTGATGAGATTGTGGTCAGAGGATCCAAGTGGTGACAGTACCTCTATCCTGTATTGATGTGGATTATTTGTCAAGAATAAATCCAAGAGATGGGCGTTATGGTCAGAATTATCAGGTATTTTGCTTGGTTGCTTTACCAGCCGGGTGAGATTAAACGATTCTGCAAACAGCTCACACTCTAGACCAGTGTCATCAGTCCTGGCAGAATGCAATAACCATTCAACATTATGTATGTTAAAATCACCCAAAATGGTAATTTCGGTGCTAAGGGCAAGGTTAAAGTTACTCAACTGTGTGGAAATGGAATCAAATATACTGGGTTCCAAAGATGCATTGAGGGAGCGATAAACTACACAAATATATTTGGTAATATTTTGACAATTTAGTTAATATAATGAGTAATCAACACTGGATGAAGTGAAGTTTAAAATAGTGTTAACTCCTTATTGGGATTTGATATAACAACAGGTGCCACCCTTGTTACGGAAGTTTGGAAGGAGATGGTAACCGGGAAAACAATATACACATATATATATATATATATATATATATATATATATATATATATATATATATATATATATATATATATATATATATATATATATATTTTTGTGTATATGTAAATGAGTGTGTGTATATGTGTGGGTGGGTGTGATTGTGTGTGGGTATGTGGGTGTGTGTGGGTGTTTTCCCGTTCCCGAGTACATGTGTGTGTATGCGCGTGCCGGCGTCTGTGTATGTGCGTCTTTCCGTGTGTGTGTTCGCTTTGGTGTGAATTAATGAGCACTTAATTGAAAAGGTCTGCCGTAATTCATGATAAACACAGACTAAGGGGATACAATCGATGGACTACTCTCTGTCCAGGTCAAGAATCTATTTGTGAATTCGGTATTATAACCAATACACCAGCAGGTTCCCTAGATACCTGAAGATAAAGAAAACTTTGGATTTATGCCTCTCGAGTAAACAACGGCCATTGATGCAGTTATTTTCTGTTAAGACAGAATCATCTTATTGAATACCTCCCACACTCGTCGTGTTGCATCCAACTCGCCAGGAATGCTGCTGAGAAACAGGGATTATGGGGATTCACACGGTGCCCAACGACCTGACTGGCCTGAGAATGAAACCCGAGTACTTTAAGTCCCTAGCTGGATGTGCAAACCAATATACCACTGTCTTCCCCAGATACATAATTTCAATACAATATCGTAACTGTTATGCGACGAATGTTTAACTCGACACTTCTGTGATTAACGTACCCATACGCTGGTGATGCTGAATGGAGACTCCACGACGAATTTTGATTTCATCTTCAGGCAGCTGGTATAATTGGGGTTGAAAATGGCCTCCCAGTGGTCATACAGGCCAGCCTCTGTCACCTGCAGTATTCTGGGAAATGGAGAAGATAGAAAGTGTCATGTTATATTACACAGTTTATCCAAGGAATATCTGTGAAAAGATGAAGATTAGTTCAAGACTAAACGGCACAGAAATGTTAAATATGAAGGGAATAAAACCTTTCAAGATGAGTTATAACCATCTTCACTATTTCTCTCATTGGTGTTTTTCATAAGAGTTAAATGAGTATGATATCTCTCATTAAACAAATTAAAATATGAAATGCACGCAAACCAACCCATTTTTCTAGCAATATACTAACTATTTTTGTGGTAAAGAGAAACAGGTGTATGAGAGTGTGAATTGCACTTTGGATATAACAAATAAATGTACAGTAGTTGCCGCTCCCTCGATCCTTAAGAGGGTGATGTATTTAGGCAAAGTGTAAATAAAGCTGGTAACAGAAGTTAGGAGCTGATGGATGGACTGCAGTTACGAAACATAGTGGCAGGAGAGTTGAGATCACTTACAGATTAGGTAAGCATTGCAAAGAATATGCAGAATGAGAAAATAGCATATGGAACTCCTGTTTTGTGTACTGTTTCCGAACTGAGGCTGAAGGAAATGAATTTTTTCGTAATAATTAGTTTTCCATAACTTTCAGTCATGTATCAGCCTTTGACGTCAGCTGGAATAAAATAAGAATTGACTCAACCATGAGAATGGTTAATGATTACAATATTAGCCCTCTCTGACTCCATGACTCACTCGCTACTGAATAAAATCGTCGGGTGTTACCTAGAATGGAGTTCTAAAACTAATTCGACAAAGAGAGGGTTAATGTTAGCAGTATGAAACCTCTCAAAATCCAGTTATTTGCACTCAGTTGGATACATCCGTCTGTCATCAGCTCAAGTATTACAGTATGCTTGAGTTGACTTGGCCATGAATGCTAATACATCAGAAATTCAGTTACACAATCTCTCTGTTCATCATTAGCTTCCAAACGCCCATCCATTTACCATTAAGTATACTGAGCTTAGACCTTCATCATATCCCTGTATCATCAAGGATCTTATTTCATGAATGTGAAGCGGGGGAAGGAGGAGGCGACTGCTTCGAACAATGCCTGTCGACTATGCAAAAATCTTTTAGGTGGGTAATTTTTCTTCCCCATTGAATACAACCTGTAACAGTGGATATTATATGTATATTTTTAACTGTACTGCTGGATGAACGAGGACAAGGAGAAACACTGTGGCTTACCAAATAATCCACTCTGATGTAGGTGTCATCGTTACAACGAACGACCTTTCACATACTCGGTTCACTATCTGCCGTAGTGTTATATTGCTGTTGACTGTTGCCTGTGTTGTTCGTAGGGGATCATTCACGCGGTGCTGCAGACATAAGTGGGCAACTGAGTTCTCTGGTTATACAAACAGCCTTCAACATTCTACTTCTCTCCCAGATGGAGGATGGAGGACTGCATCCTGCAGTCTACTGGGTTTGAGTCCAGATAAGCCTGTGTTGCGACAGTTACTACTGACTCACTATTGGTGTTATATATACTGGAAATGTTTCACAGCGCCATTAGTAAATTAAATGGAAGGAAAATACCCACTAATGAAAAAGTTGTTTATTCAGAAGATGCAAAAGTTTAAGCCCGAACTGAACCCTCTCTCTACCATTCACTTCGTTGGATGTTCCGCCACCAATCATACCTAAACTGGGTAGACGTAGAGTCGAAATTGTTGTGTAGTTAAACCTCTTCAGCAGACGAGGCATGTTTTGTTTTAATCTTTGAACATCCGGATTATTTTATTTCACTTAGGAGAAACTTTCTGAACTTAAGGGGTCAGAGAGCGTTCATTAACCCTTTCTATCTATCTATCTATTGCCAGACACCATAATCCGGTAAGGAGTGGCCATTTGACTCTTAGCTATTTGCTTTACAGGGAGGGGCACTAACCCTCCACCAACCCACTTGTTGACACGTAGAGATCACGTATGGTTTGGTTATATGGTTACCACTCAGCGTTGTAAATGGTTTCTTGGCTTACAGGAAACCATTTGGCTTGTCACTCAATGTAAAGCCACCTGTAATGAAAAGAAAAGCAATAAGAAGTGACAGGAAAGATGGGAGAAATAGGAAGAGAGAAGGGCAGGTACAGAAAAAGAATGATAAAGACTAAGGAAGAAATCGCCCTGTGAAAGTAAGACTGGAAATGAAGAGGTTAATAAACATTTCCATATATGTGTTTAATTTTTCCCCACATTGAAAAGGTTCCAGTGTTCTGATCTTTCCGTTCATGTTCATCCTATTACAGTGAACAGTTAACACTCCTCTGTCCACATACTCGTGTGACAAGAGAGAAGACCGAGGCTTACATTAACCTCTTCATTTTTATTTTTTTTTAACTCACCACTCCAGTAGTGAGTTACACTGTTCTTGCCATTATTATTATTATTATTATTATTATAAATCACCACACCAGTGGTATTTCTATTGTTCTTGTCAATATTATTATTATTATAACTCACCACACCAGTGGTAATTTATAATGTCTTGTCAGCTTTATTATTATTATAACTCACCACACCAGTGGTAATTTATATTGTTCTTGCCAATATAATAATAATAATAATAATAATAATAATAATAATAATAATAACAGTAATAATAATAATAATAATAATAATAATAATAGTAATAAAAATAATAATAATAATAATAATAATAATAATAATAATAATAATAACAGTAATAATAATAATAATTATTATTATTATTATTATTGTTATAGTGGTAGGTGGTGACGACCAGCATCCACTCACTTGATGTAGTGCTGCCTACTCCTTCCTTAGTCTTTATCATTCTTTTTCTGTACCTGCCCTCCTCTCTTCCTATTTCTCCCATCTTTCCTGTCACTTCTTATTGCTTTTCTCTCCATTACAGGTGGCTTTACATTGAGTGACAAGCCAAATGGTTTCCTGTAAGCCAAGAAACCATTTACAACTCTGGGTGGTAACCATATAACCAAACCATACGTGCTCCCTACGTGTCAACAAGTGGGTTGGCGGAGGGTTAGTGCCCCTCCCTGTAAAACAAATAGCTCAGAGTCAAATGGCCACTCCTTACGCGATTATGGTGTCTGACAATAGATAGATAGATAGATTATTAATATTATTTCTTACGAAGAAGAAAATTGCTATTGTTTGCTTACAGTAATTTCAAAGCTACGGCAATCATACTTGGTCATCTGAGTCCCCCAGCTTGCGGCTTCATACGTCCTATTATCATCCCCTTTCCAAGTACTGGTTTTCGAGGTACTGCCAAAAACCTATATACTGTAAGTAGCCCATTTGAGGATTCTCAGAAACCACCAAAGATACAGCCTTGAAGTTTTTGTGGGACAAAGTCAAGGTAGGGGAGCGGGTCTGATATGACTATGGATCAATTTGGGTCGGTAGTCTATGAGATCGCACAAGGGTCAAAGGAAAGTAGTTTGAGGTCATTTAATGCACAGTTTAAAAAAAATGATAGAACTGAGGCTACAATCCCCAAGCTTGGTACATTTATAGAACTTGATATGCCATGTTCGAATGACCTTGACCCAAGACTCAAGGTCACAGTCAAGGTCAAAGTAAGTTATTTCTTAGAGATTTCAACACGCCCTACCGAAGTAATCTCCCATACGTGGATTTGTACAGTACATATACTCACTTTGAAGCACATCACTCAAGGTTTAATTCGTATATATACTCTTTAGTATTTACAATATAAATCCCTCGTGGTCACCGAGGAGGACCCTGGTCCCCCGGAAGGTGGAGGTATGGTAGTGTTGATGGTGGTGGTGGTGGTGGTGGTGATGATGATGATGGTGGTGGTGGCGGCAGTGATGATGGTGATGATGGTGATGGTGGTGAATTAATAAAATTGCTAATGGCAATTTCTTTTATGTAGTAATTATTATTATTATTATTATTATTATTATTATTATTATTATTATAACTCACTGTTCTTGTCAGTGTTATTATTCATATTCTATTATCATTCTTTCATTCGAAGAAGTAAATTGCCTTGTATTTGCTGAATTTCAAAGTTACGGCCATCATACTTGGCCTTCTGAGTCCCCCAGCTGGCGGCTTAATATTACCAAGTATCATCCACTTCCCAGCACTGGTTTTCAAGTCACACCCAAAAATCAATAAAAACAGTCTATTCCCAGATTCACTGAAACCGATGAAGGTACAGACTTGAAATTTTTGCGGGACATAGCCAAAGTCGGTAAGCAGGTCTCAAATGACTATGGGTTCATTAGGGTCAGTAGTTTTTGAGACCGCCCATGGGTCAATGGAAAGCAGTTTTGGGTCACTGAGTGCACAATTTATAAAACCAAGATAGAACTGACCTACAGTCACCAAACTTGGTACATTTATAGAACTTGATATGCTTTGCATGGCTATCAAGTATTAACCCATTGGATCCCAGGGATGCTGGGCGAGGCATTGCACTGAGAGAGTACTAAGCGTACCGCCCTCCGCCTATTGGCTCATAGTCACGAAGCTCATAGGTCCCTGCCCGGGGGTTCCCTACTTTATAAAGACTTGAAAAGTCCCAGTTCTGTCCATTTCTCTGGACACTGGGCTCCAATGGGTTAAAGAGAGCGATAGGTTTGCCGGTCATTAACCCATTGGATCCCAGGGGTACTGGGCGAGGCATGGCACTGGGAGGGTACTAAGCGTACCGCCCTCGGCCAATCGGCTCATAGTCACGAAGCTCATAGGTCCCTGCCCAGGGGTTCCCTACTTTATAAAGACTTGAAAAGTTCCAGTTCTGTCAATTACTCTGGAGACTGGGCTCCAGTGGGTTAATGACCTTGATCAAAACTTAAGATCACAGCCAAAATCAAAGTTCCAAATTTGCTTATATTTTATGTACTGAGGTCACATGCACAAGACGGATGACCTTGTCATGTGGTGAGCTACTGAAATTACAAATGGCAATTCTCCTTTTCTAGTCATTATTATCACTCGTATTATTATTATTATTATTATTATTATTAATATTATTATTATTATTGGTATTATTATTACTATTTTCCTTTCTTACAAAAAAATAAATTGTATTCATTCAAAGTTACGGCCATGATACGTAGCCATCTGAGTCCCCCAGCTGGCAGATATGACTCAGTATTATCCAGTTCCCAGTACTGGCTTTCCAGTTACAGCCAAAAACCTACCTAAATAGTCTAGTCATGGATTCACAGAAACCGTTAAAGGTATAGACTTTAAATTTTAATGGGCCATAACCAAGGTAGGGAAGCAGGTATGAAATGATTGTTGATCCATTTGGGCCCGTAGCTTCTAAGATCACCAAGGTTTAAAGGAAAGTTGGTTGGGTTGTTGAATACACAGTAAAAAAAAAAAAAAAAAAAAAAAAAATAGAGTTGAGCTACATTCACCAGTTTTGGTACGGGAATAGAATTTGGTATGCAATGAATGACCTTGACCCAAAACACAAGATTACAACCAAGGTCAAAGTTCAACAATTGCTTATTTATTATGGAACATTATTTGTGAGCCCACTGAAATCATCCAGGTCCAAAGCTTTATTGGGGAACAAATCAGCCCCTGCAGTCGAACTGAGGAAGAATGTGACGACCTCATGTGGTGAGTTATTGAACCTGCTAACTGTAATTTCCATTTTTTAGCTATTGTTATTATTATTATTTTTGTTATTATTATTATCATTATTATTATATTTCCTACGAAGAAGTAAATTGCTTGTATTCGCTCGGTTTCGGAGCTACAGTCATTATACTTGGCCACCTAAGTCCCCCAGCTGGCGGTTTCATATGATCAAGTACAGTTGGGGAAGAAAGAAGCTGGACACAATTGGCGGCCTCTGGCAACAACTCCTACAGTAAACACGTAGATGGTAGTGGAAATCCATGAATGTAGGGGTAACGTTTGTATCGAAGTGTGTGATTGGTCGGCGCACCGCCGTCTGTCATTGCCATGTAGTCAAATATTGGAGAGGGTTTTGAGTATGAATACGCTATGTGGTAGATATAATAGATATTCACCCTGTGTCATAGGACATATAATATCTGAATCTGACAGCTGATTATCTATTAATTAATATCGCTCATATTTAGGGCACTGTGCAGCTGAAAGTATTTGTGCAGTCAAGAGCATCTGTCTTCACAATAGGTTCTCTATGAGATCGAACCCTCAGACCCTTGAATAAATCATAATTATTATCAAGTGCAATAGATAATATATTAGCGTGTTCGTTTGTATGCTTTGTAAACGAATATGTCATTGAAATACAACGTTGGTGCTGATAATCTTTATGACTTTGCTATGTTCTGAGTCAGCAGAAACGTTCCTTCTGTGAACGTGGACAGAGCTTCATTGAACACCATCCCTTACCGTGGCGGGGGTTGGAGGAACCGTGTACACACGCATGATTTATTAGTTTTTTCATTCAATTGCCAATGAAAAAATACTATGCAATTAACAGATGTTTGTTCCATCCATGATAACAAGAGACTGCTCCCTGATAAGACAGATATCTCTAATACTCAAAACATTCCTCTTTTTTCCCTCTCGAGTTGAGTTGTTGAGCTGATATGAAGTATAGCCTTTTCAACGGCACTTCTATCCCTATTGTTTCGCCCTACAACCTCTCTACCGAACTAGCCTCACATGAGCATCCCCTCCAAGCTAGCCTCATACGAGCACTTTTCTCCCGCATTCTCTTCCCTCACCTGGCCCAACCTTTCACATTACCAACATGTCAAGATAATTCCTAACATCCAGTTCAGTCACAGAATTTGCACATTGAGTAATGATCTATTATCCCACAGTTTTAATCAAGGAGATTCTAATGAACTCTTTTGGGGGCGAGTGCATTTTCAAGTTAGTGCAAATGTCCACACTCGTAGGTTACATGTTATCAGGTGATACGAGTTATGCACACTATAATTATTCATTCAGAAAACCTAATGGGTATGTGAACGTTTTATACTAGCTAACGCTACACGATTCTAGTTCATTTACAGGGCATCCTTGCATATTTATGGTTAACTCTTTCGCTGCGACTTTACTTCCTGTGACGTGTCTGGTGTCAAAGTAAATTATTAAAGTCACGTGCAGTAAAACCCTAAGCACTAAATGAAAGGTGACGTAAGTCTTAGAATGTTACTGAAATTACAATAATTTCATTTAGCATACACAATGTCTTTCCAAATAAGAAGTATATTTGTGATGCATTGAGTAAAAGTGTCACACACAGATTAAAGTATATTCCTTTTCACCTTGGACGATTTCACTCGTATAGCATACAAAAACCTTTACATTCGAAGCATCTTCTCCATAACGTATTTTTAAGTATATAATTGAAATATCAGTTGGTTGAATATACTACTATGCTTAACGGTAGACGATCTTGCTGATTGATTGGAACAATCTACCTTCAATAAGGACTATCCAGAGAATAAAGGTGATAAGGATAAGGTTCCCAACAGGCGAGTATTTTCAGTGATACAGTAATGTGCTACAATATTATATATGGCATATTATGAGTTTTTTTTTTTTTTCAAAACTTTATTATTAACAAAGTGCTCGAAACATTTATGTCGCTTAATGTTGCGAAAAACATAATCTTAGATATCTAGGAATTGTTTGACCATCGCCTTGTGGTATGACGACATTCGCTTCATGCACCTCGGAGGCACCAGCTGTCAAAATGAATTCGATTAAGATTGCTCAACGCGGCCACATTGTGGTTATGACAGACTCTGGCCAGACACCTTCAGAAATGTCTTGGGATCCCGGGATCTAGGGATATCTCGCACAACAGTGTATAAGTGGTAAAGAAGTTGGGATGAGGAAGAACGTCTTGATGACTGACAAAGGCCAGGACACTCCAAATAACTACACCAGCTGAGGATGAAGCTATACTTGGAGCAGCAGCCCCTTCACAAATGATGTCGCCATCAGGGAACAGCTGGGATTCGACATAACTTTAAGGACAGTGAAGAAAAAGCTACATGAATCTGGTATACACTATCGGACGCCCACTATCAAAGAAAAGCTCAGAGACACAGGGAACACCGACTTCGCTCTGCCCAACGGTATGCTGAAGAGAGATTGAATTTCTGGGAGCATGTCATTTGGAGCAATGAAAAGTCCTTCTGTTCAACATCACATAGGAAACTTCATTGTTTGCATAGAAATAATGAAAGGTAAGACTGTATGACTATTGATATCTAATGCTGAGACTGCAAACTGTTATGTGGTTTGTCATTCAGTTATTCCATTGTCTTGATTTTCAAGACCATTATTAAATAATGCTCTTGTAGATGAAGACAATGATTAAATTCTGATCAGTGTCTGTGGCTATCAAAGATGTTATTTGCTCTGTAAAAGACACACACACACACACACACACACACACACACACACACACACACACACACACACACACACACACACACACACTCTCTCTCTCTCTCTCTCTCTCTCTCTCTCTCTCTCTCTCATTGCCCTTATCTTTCCATCCGAGCTCCATCCCTTCTCTGTATCTCTTAACTACAGAACAACTGAATGCTATAACATGTAGTGTACCGTGATCGTATCTCTCCTACTGATTGTCCATCCGTTTATTACTCTTCATCTTTTATGTATCATAGCTGTGTACAGAACGGCAGAATATCCCATTAACATAAAAATCATGAACCAGGTATGCCGGCACTTACTTCTACGAGGTGGCCTGGAGCGATCATGTCACTACCAACTTATAGGGCTGGATCTACTTGCGCAGAGTAGGTGAGCTATTTGACATCTAGGGTCGTCTAACAGCAAACAAATACATCGAAATACTTGAAGAAGTAATGCTCCCTTCGGTGCAGACCTACGCACTACTGGTACCCTATCTGGAGAGGATCATTTTTGCGCAGGACAACTGTCCCATACACACTGCTCGACTGGTCAAGCAAAGCATGCTTCAGTCCAACTGAAAACATATGGGCAAATATTATTAATGTGTGCGAGCCAGCACAGGAACGAATATCACATGAACTAGTGCTGCACGCCCATAGAGAATGGGAAGTCCTCACTGGAAGTCTGAACTGGTGTTCCAGCACGTGGCTTCTGTTCCCAAATGGCTGCGGGATGTAACTGAGAGGGGCGGAGGCTGGACTGACCATTGACAGGAAGGAAATGTGAGCTCGAGAACATGGCATGGTTTCCTTGCATGTTTGAGTGTTTGTATGTGTAATTAGTTATGACTGAAATATAAGAAACCATGTTATGATGTTTTTAACTGGAACCTTTTTGTCATATTCGGAACAGCACAAATTTACATGAGAATAAACTTCCCCTTTACCATATTGAAGAATCATAATGAAGGTCAACAAGTGAACTGTAGCTACATGATAGATTAAAACAGGTCATAAGACTATAATCCGAGATATATCGCCCCATAACAAATTGGAAACCAATGCTGTAATAATTGAAGTAGAGCACGATTCCAAAGTTCGTGCAGGGGGCTGATGGCCTGGCACCATAACTGTGTGGAGTATTTAAAAATCTGTTGTTTCGTGTTACCCGCATATTTCCCTGCAAACTACTGCTCAACGTTTATCACATTATCAATCCAACTGGTGTAGGAAAGCAATAATTCCTAATAATTACTCGTGAGTATCCTTCTTATGCTTCTACTGCGCCTGTTCTGTCCTCGGATACAAGGTGAACGCACACCCTCCATTCTTTTCGATATGTGATGCAGACTAGCTAGCTTCAAATTACCTCAACCTATTATGATATGAAAAGTATGTGACTTATCATGAGTGAAGCACAATAAATGCTGTAGGACCCATAGACGTCATTTTCATGAACATAAGTTACAAAATCACACATAAGGTTTTGGGATTAAAATAAACAGTTACAAGAAAATAAGCTAAACACAGAAGTCATGTATAATACTGTAGCTCATTACTGCATCGTTGGAAATACTCGTTTGTTGATAACCTTATCCGTATCACCTTTATTCTTAGGACAGTCCTTCTGAAGGTGGATTGTTCCAAGGTATCAGCAAAATCGTCTACTGTTAAGCATATTAGTATATTAAACCTTTTGCTATTTCAGTTATAAACTTACGAATACGTTAAAGAGAAGATGCTTCGAATGTAAAGGTTTTTGTATGATACTGTATACGAGTGAAAAAAAATATACTGTAATCCGTGTGTGGCACTTGTACTCAATGCATCATAAATTTACTTATTATTTGGAAAGACATTGTGTGTGCTAAATGGAATTACTGTAATTTCAGTAACATGCTTAAGCTTACATAACCTTTCATTTAGTAATAAGGGCTTTACTGCACGTGACTAGTAATTACCAGCGAGATGGCGAACCTGGTATTGTTTTCAATTTGTCTGTCTGTGTGTGTATCTGTTAGCGCGATAACTTCGCAACAGCTCAAAATACCGTCACAAAATTATACAGGTGTGTAATAGGGATGAAAATCTCCTACGAGTTCGAAACTGGTGAAAGTAGTTCAAGGTCTGTGGGTCTGCTAGCATGATAACTTCGCAACCCCTCAAGATATCAAAAATAAATAAATAAATAAATACAGGTGTGTTTGTTGGGATGAAAATCTCATACAGTTTCGAAATGTCAAGGTCATATTCCAAGCTGGGCTAGACATGTATCGGCTCGCCGGGAAGCCTCTTGTTTACTCTACCACCAGACAAATCATAGGAAGAAAACTCACAGTGAAAGAGTTAACCATAAATATGTAAGGATGCCCTGTAAATGAACTAGAATCGTGTAGCGTTAGCTAGTATAAAACGCTAACATATTCATTAGGTCTTCTGAGTGAATAATTATAGTGCATATAACTGGTATCACCTGATAACATGTAACCTAAGAGTGTGGACATTTGCACTAACTTGAAAATGCACTCACCATAAAATGAAATCATTAGAATCTCCTTGATTTAAACTGTGGGATAATAGATTATTACTTAAAGTGCAAATTCTGTGACTGAGCTGGAAGTTAGGAATCATCTTGACATGTTGGTGATGTGAAAGGTTGGGCCAGGTGAGGGAAGAGAATGCGGGAGGAAAGTGCTCGTGTGAGGCTAGCTTCGAGGGGATACTCGTGTGAGGCTAGTTCGGTAGAGAGGTTGTAGGGCGAAACAACCAGGACAGAAGTGCCGTTGAAAAGGCTATACTTCACCCTGCCAACTCACCAACTCAACTCGAGAGGGAAAACGTGTGACGGACATCACATAAGAGGAGTGTTTTGAGTATCAGAGATACCTGTCTTATCAGGGAGCAGTCTCTTGTTATCATGGATGGAACAAACATCTGTTAGTTGCATAGTATTTTTTCACTGGCAGTTGAATGAAGAAACTAATAAATCATGCGTGTGTACACGGTTCCTCCCACCCCCAGCACGGTAAGGGATGGTGTTCAATGAAGCTCTGTCCACGTTCACAGAAGGAACGTTTCTGCTGACTCAGAACATAGCAAACTCATAAAGATTATGAGCACCAACGTTGTATTTCAATGACATATTCGTTTACAAAGCATACAAACGAACACGCTAATATATTATCTATTGCACTTGATAATAATTATGATTTTTTCAAGGGTCTGTGGCTTCAGTCTCATTGATCCACACTCGACAGATGATCTTAACTCCACAAATACTTTCAGGGGCACAGTGCTCTAAATATGAGTGACTAATTAATACACCTAATCAATTGCTAAGTGTGTATAATAATTAAGATATTATATGTCCTATGACACAGGGTGAAAATCTATTATATCTACCACATAGCGTATTCATACTCAAAACCCTTACCAATATTTGACTACATGGCAATGACAGACGGCGGTGCGCCGACCAATCACACACTTCGATACAAAAGTTACCCCTCCATTCATGGATTTCCACTACCACCTTCGCGTCTACTATAGGAGTTGTTGCCAGAGGCCGCCAGTTGTGTCCAGCTTCTTTCTTCCCCGACTGTACCAACCACTTCCAAGTACCAGTATTCGAGTAACAGCCAAAAGCCTATAAAAATAGTCTTTTCAAGTTTTCTCAGAAACCGCTAAAGGTACAACCTTGAAATTTTTGCGGAACATAGCCAAGGTCGGGGAGCAGGTCTGAAATGACTATGGGCCCATTTGGGCTAGTAGTTTCTGAGATCGTCCTGGGGTCAATGGAAAGTAGTTTGAGATAATTGAGTGCACAATTAAAACAGAAAAAAAAAATTGAGCTAAAATCACCAAACTTCGTACATTTAAAGAACTTGATATGCTATTCATGGTTACCTAGAATGAATGACCTTGACCCAAGACTTAAGGTCACAGCCAAGGCAAAAGTTCAAAGTTGCTTCTCAAAGATTTCAATGGGCTCTACCGAAGTAATCTCTCGTAGATGGTTAGTTCGTACATAATACTGTTCTCTGAAATATCAATGAAGGTTTAGTACATATATATACCCATTGCTATTTAAAAATCCCACTTGGTCCCCGAGGCGGGAAGGGAGAATCCCATTCCCCAGAAGCGAGAGTACTGATGATTGTGGTGGTGGTGGTGATGGTGGTGGTGGTGATGATGACGATGGTGGCGGTAGTGATGTGCTGGTGATGGTGATGATGATGGTGATGGTGGGGAATTACTGAAACTGCTAATGGCATTATCTATTTTGTTATTATTATTATTATTATTATTATTATTATTATTGTTGTTGTTGTTGTTCTTGTTCTTCTTCTTCTTGTTCTTGTTCTTTTTCTTGTTCTTGTTAATATTATCGTTCTATGGAAGATTTACAACACTGCCATTTGCGTACCGTTTGAGCTGCAGCCTTCATTCTTTTGCCCTGTTATAGTACTTCCTGGCCACTTCATCTGTCCAAACATCCTCCTGATCTGACAACCTGAACTTAGGTAGGATCCATGAAAAAAAAAAAAAAAAGTGACCCTAAAGCTCTTGAACCACTTACTCTAAGTTAGAGGACCTAAATTTTTATGGCATATACCTGAGACATGGCCAGACTGCAGTGCTTCATATAGTCCAGACTGGATCATTATTCTGAAATCGCCTACAATCCAGTACTTTGGACTAGCATGAAAGAGAGAAGTCATCTGATTTTATATGAAAGAATACACTTGGTGTACTTAGATTTTGATGACCAAAGGTCACATGGAGAGGATCACTGACCTTGACTTCAAGGTCCCTTTATAACTCGGTTTCTTGTATGCAATGGCTGTAGGATGTTTTTCTGTACCAAAATTGTCCATGGACAATTAGATATTATTATTATTATTATTATTATTATTATTATTATTATTACTGCTACTACTACTACTACTACTACTACTACTACTACTACTACTATTATTATTATTATTGTTATTATTATTATTATTATTATTATTATTATTATTATTATTATTATTATTATCATCTTTATTATTATTATTATTATTAATATTATTATTATTATTATTATTATTATTATTATTATTATTATTATTATCATTAGCCGCCCGCATGTAGGTGGAGGACGGTGTCACGAATCAATTCGCGACATTTCCTTTTTGTGAGAAGCCACGAACTATTAGTGGAAAACTCACTGTGTATCGCTCAGTTAACCGTTTCTCTCTCCATTCCGGGGTATACTTTTCAAATAATTCGTCACCGTTTTCAAAAAGTGACCGATTTAATGCACGTCACTAAGTGCGCTACTGAGCGATACAATTATTTCTTTATCGTTTGCCTCTGCTTCATTCAACCGTTAGCCACGCCTTCTTCCGGTGGCCTGTGCGTACTGCTTATGCATTATTTGAATTCAGTCTTGTGTTTGCTGTGACGGAGAAAGGGTCTGTGCTCAGAAGTGGAGAGGTCAGCTAGCACCCCAAGCTCCATTAGTACAGTTAATCCCGGTACTCCCACCTTAGTGGTGATACATAGTATTCATCGACTGGTATTTCTTTTGTGTATTTTGTAGTTTTAAGAGCTTAGTTAAGGTGTTTTTCCTAGGCGTAAGTATTTAGCTTCTGTGTGAGTGAGCGAGTGCGTCTCATTGATTTGATTTGAAATGTAATGTTAAATTTATTTTTGTGATTAATAAATTTAACAGTTCTATTTCTTGAGCTTAATGTAGAGTAAAAATCTTGTTTCATTTCTCCATAATTAAGCTTATTTCCCATATAGCTCCTAGCTTGCATAAACGTTTTACTATTCATAACTGGTACTTAGACCAGTCTTGTTGTATTAACTTAAAATCCGTTGTGCCAGGAGTTAATGCATCAGCAAGAACCTGATGTTATTATTATTAGTATTAGTTATTTATTGTCAGGGGTGATGTAACTTTCTCCAGAGGCTAACAGTACAGTAATTCAGCAATTGTGAGTAATTAGTCTCTGCTGTGTACTGTTGAGAAAGTTTATAAATTCTCGTTCTTAGAGAATCGTGCACAAGCCAGCGTAAAGTAATCGTTGCTTGATGTAGCAAGACAATCATTGTCTCTGCGCTTCAATAGTCAGCAGTTAGTAGGCGAGACATCAGGTCTGCACCTACGTTATCACTTCCCTTGATGTATCTCACAACAAGGTTAAACTGCTGTAAATACAGTGTCCAGCGTGTCAATCTTGCATTAGCCGTCTTGGTCGTGCTAAGACTAGTGAGTGGCATATGGTCAGTTTCCAGAACAAATGATGCCCCAAATAAATAATAATAATATTTTTTAACACCATCAACCACAGCCAAGAGTTCCTTCTCAACAGTACTGTAATTCCTCTCGGCAGGTTTTAGCCTACGGCTGTGGTATGCCACTGGGAAGATTCCACCTTCCGATTCCTGCATCAATACAGCACCTACTCCATCTTGTGAAGCATCAGTGCGCAGTATGAAAGGTTTGCTGGAATCAGGCAACTGCAAAATGGGCTCCTTGCACAACATATTCTTGAGGGTGGCAAAAGATCTCTCTTGTGCTTCTCCCCATTCAATGGTGTTTGGAGCATATTTCCGTAGCACTTCGTACAACGGTTGGGCAATGAGAGCAAAGTTGGGAATAAAACTCCTATAATATCCCACTAGGCCAAGAAATGCCCTAACCTGTTTCTTGGTCACGGGTCTCGGGCTTCTTTAACCTTCCTGATCTTGTCACCCTGACACCTGCAGTGATTGTTGCCAACAATATGACCAAGGAACTCCACCTCACTGTGAGCAATCTTGCATTTGCTAGGCTTCACAGTCATGTTGAAACTCTGGAGTCTACTGAAGACAATTTCCATGAGTCTGAGGTGCTCCCTCCAATGTGGCGGAATGAACGAGGACATCGTCAACGAACATCTCTACTCCTACAATACCATGGAGCACTTGTCTCATGGCACGATTGAATACTGCTGGGGAATTGGTAAGTCCGAATGGGAGGACTTTATACTGGTACAACCCCCTAGGAGTAGCAAAGGCAGTGAACTGACGACTCTCAGGATGAAGGGGAATCTGGAAGAATCCCTTCGCTAGGTCAAGCTTCGTGAAATATCGTGACCCTGCCAGCTTGGAGAAGATGGCAATATGGTCACCCATTGGCTCAGCATCCACTTTGGTGATTGCATTGAGCCTTCTATAGTCGCCACATTATTTACTGTGTCATTTTACACGTAGGTACAGTTACACTACAACTGTCACACCTACACCGTGTATTACATACACCACGCTACACAACAATTAGTTGTCAGTGTAAATGTAGCGAATTTTCGCTCAGTTTCACATGAGTACAGGATTTTCACCGTCGTCACGGAGTTTTTCCCTCAAGCTTGCTTCTATTAACGTAAATACGAGGTTTTTTCGCTCACTGGCGACTGCGATTTTCTCCTGTAGCAGGATAGCACACACACCACAGTGTGAATCTTGTGTGACTGAGTTAGGATTTATATATATATATATTGAAATCTTTCTTCTGAAGGAAGAAAGATTTAATTTTCATGTGGCGTAATGTCACGAATCAATTCGCGACATTTCCTTTTTGTGAGAAGCCACGAACTATTAGTGGAAAACTCACTGTGTATCGCTCAGTTAACCGTTTCTCTCTCCATTCCGGGGTATACTTTTAAAATAATTCGTCACCGTTTTCAAAAAGTGACCGATTTAATGCACGTCACTAAGTGCGCTACTGAGCGATACAATTATTTCTTTATCGTTTGCCTCTGCTTCATTCAACCGTTAGCCACGCCTTCTTCCGGTGGCCTGTGCGTACTGCTTATGCATTATTTGAATTCAGTCTTGTGTTTGCTGTGACGGAGAAAGGGTCTGTGCTCAGAAGTGGAGAGGTCAGCTAGCACCCCAAGCTCCATTAGTACAGTTAATCCCGGTACTCCCACCTTAGTGGTGATACATAGTATTCATCGACTGGTATTTCTTTTGTGTATTTTGTAGTTTTAAGAGCTTAGTTAAGGTGTTTTTCCTAGGCGTAAGTATTTAGCTTCTGTGTGAGTGAGCGAGTGTCTCATTGATTTGATTTGAAATGTAATGTTAAATTTATTTTTGTGATTAATAAATTTAACAGTTCTATTTCTTGAGCTTAATGTAGAGTAAAAATCTTGTTTCATTTCTCCATAATTAAGCTTATTTCCCATATAGCTCCTAGCTTGCATAAACGTTTTACTATTCATAACTGGTACTTAGACCAGTCTTGTTGTATTAACTTAAAATCCGTTGTGCCAGGAGTTAATGCATCAGCAAGAACCTGATGTTATTATTATTAGTATTAGTTATTTATTGTCAGGGGTGATGTAACTTTCTCCAGAGGCTAACAGTACAGTAATTCAGCAATTGTGAGTAATTAGTCTCTGCTGTGTACTGTTGAGAAAGTTTATAAATTCTCGTTCTTAGAGAATCGTGCACAAGCCAGCGTAAAGTAATCGTTGCTTGATGTAGCAAGACAATCATTGTCTCTGCGCTTCAATATTATTGAATATAAATATCAATTTAAATAATATTTAACCATTTATATCAAAATTACAGATCTATTTTAAAAACCCCGTGACAGACGGATTAAGTGATTGGTCTGTTAGTGCTTGTCTGTGCACATTAGGGTTATAACTTTTTTATATTTTTTTCAAAAAAAAAAAGGTAGCTTGTATCATAAACTGATGAACTTTTGTTTAAAAACAAAGAAAAAAAAAACTTATTTCTCTCAATTTAAAAAAAAAGGTCACCCCCAAATAAAGAAATGGATTACCATATATTTAACGTTACCACACGCAAGATTTATCACTTAATCTTTATATAAATTATTTATAACTTTATAGAGTTGCACAGACGATTTTAGAACTGTTTTGAACTTTTCAGTTTGCAACGTTCTAGTATGGTTTAACATTGTTTAGAACATTCTCGAGTAATCTAAATATAAAACGGGTCGCAGATTTCGGCATCAAACAATTATCTTCGCAGTTTGCAGGTGAACAGTCAGCAAAATAATTGCTTAGTGTGTTACTGTTATATGTTAAATATATTTGTTTTCCAGAGAAGCATGATGTCACACAAATGAAACGATACTATCGTGCAGAAGAACAAGGATGTCTGGACCAATAATTAGGTGTGGTTCCAGCAGTCACAAGAAGTATAATGCCTTTGGAAGAATCTTCATTAGAAGAAAAACCAAATGCAAGTTGCTGGACATTACCAATTTCTTGGAGCAAAAATCAAATTAAGAAGTTACAAAATTATCAGAGAATAAATTGAACTTTCAACATGTGTCAGATCAAGCAATATAAGCAAAGCTTGACTAGGTGTGTCGAGGGGAAAATATGATGCCCTAAATAAAACTTTTTGATTTCACAAATGTAAACTGTCAATGGTTATCCACTGAAGATAAACAACTCTCTCATCTGCAAGTGCAAAACAAAGGAGAAGTGGGATACTCAACAGGTCAAGTTGTAAGTAAGGAAACCACTCATCCTTCAAAAATAGGAAAACTGCCTGATGAACCTATATTACCATCAACATCGTACGATCTTTCATCTAGTGGTAGTTGCACTGAATATAGTTGCACAACTGTTCATCCTTCAAAAAGAGGAAAACTGCCTGATGAACCTATATTACCATCAACATCGTACAATCTTTCATCTAGTGGTAGTTGCACTAAATATAGGTGCACTGAATGTGATGACAGGACTATAAGGATGAAGATGAGACTAATCATCCACCAACCAGAAAACATAACAGAAATTGCAACTAACTTGGTGACATCCACTTGAGTATCGACAAATAAATCTGCTAAAATATGTAAGCAATTGTCATATGATGGTACTGGCATTCCAGATCCAAGTCAAGCAGCAATTTACAAGTCAATGTACAATAAGGCTGCTACACTGAAGGAGGAAATGATTGAAAAGTTACGGTTGGAAACATGGTCTTTGCAGATAGAAAGCGGATTGATGAAAATGAGTACCAGGTAATACTACTTAAAAATGAAAGAACCGAAATAAAATTGGATGAATTCCATTTGGAAAATGGCAAGGCTGAAACTATTGCTAAAAGAATTGCAAAAGCTACTGATGAATACAACTGGGCATGCAATAAAAATGATCATTGCTGATACAACTAGCATTGACAGTAAGAAAAAGAGTGGAGTTGTTGTCAGACTACAACAAATATTCTCGGATAAGAGTTTCAACAAACCACAATTTATCGGCTGTCAGCATCACATTTTGGACAGGATTCTCCGTTTGGTGATGGACAAAGAACTTGGCACTAACACCAATTCTCCAAACATCGAATATCCATTTGTGTGTCAACTAATAAAGAATTATGATAAACTAACATCACAGTTTGTTAAGTGAACAGAAGAGATCCTCGATAAGTCAGGATGGAGAGATGACATGAAGTTTTTGTACCATTTAACACGAGTGTTTAGATTCTTTGAAGAAAAAGGGCATTTTCCTTTGATTAACTTTCATAAAATTCCAAATATCAGTAATGCGAGGTGGATTTCAAGAGCAATTCTCGCTGTCTTTCCATTCATTCTTGTTCCTACAACAAGGAAGACTTTGGAGAAGATATGCAGATTCATTTCGTACGAATGGGCAGAGTACTGGTTTACTTATCAGATGTACAATGAAAATGACTTCAAGAATTTGTCAGAAATATTAAAACCTTACAAAAAAAGCACTAAATTCATTGCAGAATCACTGCAAGCAGGAGTTATCCTTACACAAGATACCAAGATGTAATCAGTGTGCAGAACGTGCGATCAAAGTGATGCACGAACTTTATGTTGCCTGCAGAAACAGAGCCAAAGTGCAACTTAGATTTATTCTAGGTAATAAACAGTGATTTTGAGTATTAATGCATTTGTATAAGCTCTTTTGTTTTCTTTATTATTATATATGTATATATACACTTACAAAAATCGAATGTTTTATTTCGGGGTGACTGAGAGGAATAAGGGCTTTTTTCTTTGTTTTTAAGCAAAAGTTCATCGACTTGAGGTACAGGAACATAAGGCTGTAAAAAAAGTTATAACCCTAGTGCGCATGTGTGTGTCTGCATCCTGAACACTATTCTGGACACGATACCTCCTGAACCTGTTGCAGGATTTCGACCAAACTTTTGTCAGTGATGCAGTATGAGAAGATGATGAACTTATTAAGTCACCTAGGTCAAATAGCCAAAGATCAAGGTCATATGCTGTCGATTTTTCTATGCATGGAAGAAGGAAGCAAAAGCCAGAAGAATGCTAAATTCTTCCCTCAAAAAAAAAAAAAAAAAAAAAAAAAGAGATAGCAGAGAGCCAACTAAAGATCTGTTCATTTCGAAATGCCTGGACACACTGCGTTTGAAAGACTAGAGGTCATAGACAGTAGGAAACACAGATAAAGGAAGACAGTTCCAGAGTTGACCTGTTACATACATGAAGTAGTGGAAGTAACGGTTAACTTTTGCATTAGAGAGTTGGGCAGAAAAGGGATGAAAGTTTATTGCCAGACAGCTGCTATGCACCTGCCGTAGTGGTGGAGGGATGCAAGCAGACAGTTCAGAGAAGTAGTGACCATTGAAGTTGCAAAGGAAAAGAGATAAAGATGCAACAGTGCATTGAAGAGACAGGTTGAAGGAAGCCAGTAAGAGGAGGAGAGTTAATGAGACAAAAAGCCTTTGACTCCAGCTTGTTGGCAAGAGCTGTATATGGGGAGCCTCCCCATAAATGAAAGCTGTACTATACACAGGGGTGAATAAAATAAGCGTATAAAGTCAACATCTGTGAACAGGTTAAGAGAACATGGAGAAGGCTTAGCACACGTAATCTCTTGGAAGCAGATTTACAAGTTAGGTAATATGATCTTTCCAATATACATCGCAAGAGAAAGAAACCCCAAGCATGTTTAAAGATGATGCACTATTGAGTTGAATAAGGTTTAATATTAAAGGATGCTCCTGTGGAAGATTCTGACGAGTTGAAAGATGTAAGAAATGAGGGTTTGAAGCATTAAAAACAATAAGATTGCTTTTACCCCAGTCAGAGATATAGGCCAATTCAGACATTCTGTGTGCCATACCTCATCCCATGTTTGTTGAAGTAACTGCTGAGATGGACGCTGTGGGAAATGAATGGAAAGATGAAGGGTGGAGTCGTCAGCGTATGAGTGGATAGGGTTAGATATACAGCTTAAAAGGTCACTGATAAACAGAAGGAAGAGAGTTGGTGATAGCACAGAACCCTGAGGATTGGCACTATCGATAGCTCTAGGAGAAAAACGGGGGCCGTCTACAACAGCGGCTACAGAACGACCAGAAAGGAAGCTAGAGATGAAAGCACAGATAGAAGGACCGAAACTGTAAGAGGGCAGTTCTGAAATTAAAGATTTATGCCACACTCGATCGAAAGCCTTTGAGATATCAAGTGTAATGGTAAAGTTTTTGCCAGAGTCCCGAAACGGGGATGACTAGAGTCTGAAGGTGGGTGAGGAGATCGCCAGTGGAGTGTCCCTGGTGGAACCAGTACTAACGATCAGAAAGAAAGTTGTGATAGGAAAGGTATTTTAATGTTTTTTTTTTTTTTTTGGGGGGGGGTAAGAATTGATTTAAAAGAACTGAAATACAGGATGTTAAAGCAATTGGGCGATAGCTAAAGGGTTGAGTATGGTCAACCCTTCCTTGGGACTGGATGAATGAGAGCAAACTTCCAGCAAGAAGGAAAGGTCGAAGTTGATAGACAAAGGATAAAGAGTTCACCCAGGCACTCTGTAATCACAGATGCACAGTTCTTAAGGACAGTAGGATGGACACCATCTAGCCCATATACCTTGTTATTATTGAGGCCAGTGATGGCATAAAATAAATAAGTTAAAGAGATATTGATGTCAGCTATGAGGAAATCAGAGGGAGGAAGTGCTGGAGGAACAGCACCAGGATCGTCTAAGGTGGAATTGGAGGAGAAAGTCTGAGCAAAGAGTTCTGCTATATCAAAAGAAGAAACAGCTACAGAATCGTCAGAGTGGAAAAGAGGAGGGAAAGATGAAGTGGTAAAGTTGTTAGAAAGGTTTTTGGGAAAGTGCCAGAATGAGCGGGAATAATTTGAGTTGGAGAGGTCTGAGCATTTAGTAGGAATGAAATTATTTTTCAGCAGAGTGCAGAATAGACAGCACAGTTCCGGGCAGAAACTTAAAATAGATGAGTTTCAGGGGTGGGTTGGCTCCAGTTCCTTTTGTAGGCCCTATTCTTGTTGTGGGCAGCATTATGACAAGCGTGATTAAACCAATTTTTTTGCATTAATCACTGGATAAAGGAAAGGAATGTATGCTTCCATGTCCTAGAGAGTACCCTCCATAATGTGCAAGGCACATTCAAATGGTTCTCGGTCATGGAAGCTATAATCATTCCATGGAAAATCAGACAAATACTGTCTGAGGGCCTCCTAATCAGCAGCCCAAAAGTCCCACAGCCACTGCTTCTTGGGAATGTGTGTACGCCTTACAAGAGCAATAGGACAGGTTAAACTGATAAGGTTATGATCAGTGGGGCTCAACGGAGAGAAAAAATTAACAGTGTAAGCAGAAGGACTAATTATAGGAAAGACACCGAGAGGGTAAATATGTTGGAAGTCTCTCCAAGGCGGTCAGGGATACAGGTAGGGTGTTGTACAAGCTGTTGTAGGTCTTTAAGGACAGAAAATCTGTATAGAATAGAGAATTCAGAATATTCAAATTCAGGAACACAAGAACAAGGTATGTGTTTGTGTACATATACACAACAGCCACCTTTGACACTGAAATTGAGTATAGAGAATGTAGGAGGATACAGAGAAGTGTTTGCTAACAGTTGCCTCAGGAAATGGGCGTGATATCTCTTGAACCTGTTGAAGGATTTCTACCAGACGTTTGTCACTGCTACAGTATGAAGAGACGATGACCTGATTAGGTCAGGAAGGTCGATAGTCAAAGGTCAAGGTCAAATGGGTCCAACTAAGATTGTGGGCGCGATATCCCCTGAACCCCTAGACAGATTTTGACCAAACTTTGTTGGTGAATCAGTATGAAGGGACGATGAACTGATTAGTTCAGCAAGGTCAAAGGGGTTGAAGGTCAGGGTCATTTGGGTGTGGGGGCGATATCTCCCGAACCCCTCGACATTTTTCGACTAAACTTCGTCAGTGAACTAGTATGAAGAGACGATGAGCTGATTAGGTAAACAAGATCAAGAGGTCAAAGGCCAAGGTTAAATGGATGTGGGCTTGATATCTTCTGAACTCATCATTGGATTACAGCCAAACTTTTGTGAGTGATAGTGTATGAAGGGACGATGAACAACCTCGGCCAGCAAGGCCAAGAGGTCAAAGTTCAAGGTCATATGGGGTTCACTTAGTTTATCATTATTCTTATTTCAGCCATGCTTTTTTCTCACCTCCCTCCTTCCCTCCACCTGTCTTACATGTCTACGGATGTGGGTCGATGCAGTTTCCCAAGATTGGCAGCCCAGGAATCAGCGGCCCTCCCTCTGTTCTCTCTCTTTCTCTCCTGTGTGTGTGTGTGTGTGTGTGTGTGTGTTCTCACTGGCTTAGGGACTCATTAGCGTCTCTTCTCCAATGATTTACTTTACATATTACACCTATAAAAGGCTTAGGCATCAATATGTATAAACATTTTGACAAGGGGAAAGGGTAGGGAATAACTTAAAGAAAATATGAATCAATGATGTGCAGGGGTGGTGCGGGAAGGGATAGGGCTGGAAAGAGGGAAGGAGAGGGAAGAGCTGGGCAGGGACTTAGTGCCAAATTTTCCATCCCAGTTCGGGATTTTCGGGGATGACCAGCCAGCACGGCAACCTGTTTACCCATCTTGGCCCCAACTAATTGCTTCTCTGTCCTCCTTCCGGCTTCATGCCTTTGCCTTCTCCCACCTGGCCAGCTCCAGTGAACTTTCTCCCCCCCCCCCAACCAAAACCTCCATCAGGAGTGACTGACTCAGTCCCTCAACCCATCTTAGATGGTGATGGTGGGATGAACTGATTAGTTAAGTAAAGTTACTGAGGTTGCATAGCAAGTCCGTGCACAAGGCTTGAAGGAGGCATACCGAGCAATGCTTTGTGTCTACAGCTCTGGGCTCGAGTTCTTGGCTTATAATTATTATTATCGTACAGTAGCTAACTTTAGACAAACTGATTGGGCTTGGAGAGAGAGATCTGGTTATGAAGATGTTAATGGAAACTGTATGTATCCTCACTACAAATGGTCTTCAGAATTAACAAAATCCTTTGAAGGTAGTTTGGAAGAAAGAAATCATATAAATCAACAACTGAATACCAAATAGTTGCACGAGGGAGCAATTTCTGTTGTAAATCCCAGCCTTCCACTAGAATAAGATTCACAGTAGTCGGCTTTTAATTCAGTCCTCAGTTGTATTACTGGGTGGACTGAGAAAGGAGGAAACCCAAGAATTTGACTTACTCATTATTTGAACTTTGATTCCTCTAATTATGAGTTGAATGTACTAAGCAGTCCAAAACTGGTTCCCACTTTCATAGGCCTATTCTGTCCAACTGGTATTCTCAACAGTGCCAAATCCACCGACCCTTCCCACACCATCCAGTCCCCCAACTCCTCCCATTCCAACCCATCCTAATCCACCTCAACCCTTACCTCCATCACACCCTCCTCCTACACCTTCCCCTCCACCCACACCACCTCCTCCCCCGTGCTGCAGCAGCCAACACGCATCGCACACACGGCATAAACATTCTTCAGTTAAATATAGATGGCATAAACACCAAAAAACAAGAACTCACACAATTCATCAAACAACAGAACATACACATTGCCATCTTACAAGAAACAAAACTACACAGAGCACAGAAAACACCGACATTTCATAATTTCACCACCATTCGACAAGACCAGGCTGACGGTGGTGGCGGTGGACACATCACCCTGGTACACAAATCCATCAACTTTCCAGATACCAGTGCACACACAAAGTCACTTCCCCCACATGACACCACAACAGAAATACGATCAATTAAAATACGCACTGGTAACAAATCACACATAACAATCGCTAACACATACATTCCCCCCAATCTTACCCCACAGTACCACACAGTTACTCTCCACAGATACACCACATCACTAACATACCCAACATCATCCTGGGTGGTGATTTCAACGCCAAGTCGTCGGCCTGGCATGTCAACAACCCTGACACAGACAGAGGGCTGGTTCTACAATCCCAGACAGATCATCTTTTCATACTAAACAGTCTAAACCAACATACCCATATCCCACACCAAGCCCTCTTCCTCCCAACATCTCCAGACATCACCTTCTGCTCCCCAAACCTCGCCCCCACTACATCATGGAGAGTGGTCAAAGCCCTAGGTTCTGATCACCTCCCAATCATCATCACTACCAAAACCAGAATCACCCCAGCTGGCCACAAACACACATATACTAACCATAAGAGAGCCAACTGGGAGGCCTTTGTAACTGAAACAGAACAACATTTCGAAACACTAAACAGTACACCCATCACAAACATCAACACCGCTGTGCACACTTTAAATACAATTATACAAAATGCAGACAAAAGACACATCCCTAGAGGCAAAGAAAGAGACACAACCCCAACTTCACATCAGAAATTCAAGGCCTTGTCAGACAACGGGACACACTGCGACACTCCCCAACACCCCATACACAAGACACCATACAACAAATACAAGAACTCAACACTCAGATAAACAATATAATATCAGAACAGCAAACACTAAACTGGAAAAATTATCTTCAAACACTTGGCCACAAAACAAACATCAGCAAACTCTACAAAACACCAAACAGCATGACACTTTCCAACAGCAACACCACACAATCACACGCTGCCATCACAACAACAGACACCGTATCCTCAAAAAAACAACAAGCAAACACTCTCATCAATCACTTTTCACAAGTCAGCCATCTAACCCCCCATCTGGAAGACCGACGTATCATCCGACGTAAGAGACAGTTCCCCACAGAGCCAGTCTACACACCTTTCACTTACAACCAGACGAAGCACATCATTAACAACCTCAAGCACTCATCTGCCTGTGGACCAGACAACATAAGCAACATTCACCTTAAACACCTAGGACCACAAGGCATACAAGCACTCACCAACATATCAAACTACAGCTACTCACACAACATATACCCAACATCTGGAAGCATGGCAATATCATCACTATCCCTAAACTCAACAAAGATCCCACGTTACCCTCCTCACATCGCCCCATCACACTCCTCTGCACCCCCTCTAAAGTCACTGAACGACTAGTACTATAACTAGTCACACCTCACATTCCCCTAGCCCAGTCACAACATGGCTTTAGGCCACTACACTCCACAAACACCCTTCTTACAGACCTTACGCAGAGAGTTTTCGACGGCATGAATTCAGCCAGGCCACCATACAGAACAACCCTAATCACACTAGACATTAGCAAAGCTTTTGATGTTATCCCCTGCCACAACCTCACAAACAAAATACTCAACACAAACATGCACAATAACACAAAAAGATGGCTGGCAAACTACTTAGCAGGCAGATGTGCACACGTAACATTTGCTGGTCAGTCTTCTAACATCAGAAACTTCACAAACGGCATCCCCCAGGGATCTGTTTTGTCCCCTACACTCTTTAACCTTTACATGCACGACGTACCCACACCCCACACACCACAGATACACATAGCTTCCTATGCAGATGATATAACACTTACATGTACACACCAAAACGCAAACACAGCTGCACACATCATTCAACCTTATCTCAACACACTACACGAATGGTTCACCACAAACAGGCTCAAAATAGCCCCAGCCAAATCTACAGTGACTCTTCTCACAAACTGGACAGCAGAACACAGTCACATCCCACACCTCACCATAAACAACACTCCCCTACCACACACACACACACACACACACACACACACACACACACACAAAATCCTTGGTGTAACATACAATACATCAATGTCATTTAAACAACACATCACAAACATTAAAAATAAAATAACACCAAGATTCAATGCTTTGAAGTCACTTGCCCATACAACATTCGGACACAACAAAGAAACCACCACCACAGTATACAAACAATACAAACGTTCAGTGATGAATTATGCAAGCCCTGCCTGGGCTTCTAACCTCACCAAAACACACTACAACACACTACAGACCATACAGAACAAGGCCCTAAAAATAATCACAGGCTGCACAGCTACTACACCCACAGACCACCTACAACAAGAAACCAAAGTCCTCAAAGTCAAGGATCACCTAGACATGAGAGGCACCCAGTTTTTTGCTGCAGCCTCCACAAACCCACAACATCCACTACAGTACATGGCAGCACATCCACCCACACCAAGGAACATCAAAACAACACCCAGCACACGATACCATACACAAATACTGTCATCTCTCTCCCCTCGCCCACCTCAGACCAGCTTCCAGAAGCACATCCACACTCAGATTAATCGCTGCTCCATTCAGTCACTTAAAGACAACACACAGCTGCATGCACGGCCTCCTGACATCCACCCTTCTGAATCCTATCTTCCTCGTGAGGGCAGGGTCCACCTGGCCAGGCTGAGATGTGGGCACCATCCAGCCCTCTTAAGCTACCAGAAGAGGCTGGATGATTCCGTCGCTGATGCCTGTCCAGGATGCAACACAGCACCCCATACTATTAAGCACATTATGGAAGACTGCATTGCACACAATTGCCTACGCCAACAATACAACATACACTCTTTGAGAGCTCTGTGGGAAAGCCCGGTCTCGGCCATGGCCTTCCTAAGGTACTCGGGGCTATTCGACCAGACTGCCTAGGGAACAACTACTACTACTACTACAGTGCAGGCAGTCATCCGTGGCACAGTCATCTTCAATCTGCCCTTCTTTCCTTCACGGCCTTCAGCCTTTATATCGTTTCATGGTCAGGGCAACTCTAGCATCTAATATCAGCTTTTTGTTAGCTCAAAGTGAGTCATCGGAGACTGGCCCAAATGCCAAAACAAGGCTTGAGTCAGACTTGGAATTCAGGCTGGGAACGATCCCAAGCCTACTGTAGGCTCACGGCTTATTTAAGTCGGCCTCAGGTAGTCTGACTCTGCCATATGCCAAATCGGGGCACATCTAACTTCATAAAGTCTGGCTCAAGCCGTGGGCTTGGGGAGAACCTTACATGATTTTCAATCAACCAGTGACTGCATAATCTTTTGAATATATATATATATATATATATATATATATATATATATATATATATATATATATATATATATATATATATATATATATATATATATATATATATATACATATATATATATATATATATATATATATATATATATATATATATATATATATATATATATATATATATATATATATATATATATATATATATATATCATCAGGACCTCTTTTCCCACCCTAGGACAGGGTGGGGAGTAGCAATGTCCAGACAACCCAAATTTGCCCAATCCAGTGGGCCATGCTTCCATTCACTCATTATTCAAGCCCCAGGAATCCTAGCTCTATCTGATACGCCAAAAACATTCACCACGGTTTGTAGCTTCACATAAACGTATCCGATAGAATCAATCCAGACGCTGCCACGTTTGAAAGGGGGTGCCAAATCCCTGATCATGCACTTCACCTCACAACATTCATCCAGCCAGCTCGATCTCTTGTCAATTCCCTTGCCTCACCGATTTCCAAGCCGCTCTTCCTCACACACTCATCCACCATATCTTTCCACCGTCTCCTTGACCTACCTCGCCTCCTCCCTCCTTCAAATTCGCTCAGATATACCTTTTTCACCACTCTATTGTTATTCATTCTCTCCACATGACCATACCATCTCAGTACACTGTCTTCGATTCTGGTGTCCACCGACTTCCTCACTCCACATCTTTCACGAATCACATTATTTCGTATCTTATCCACCCTCTTTACTCCACATACATTACTCAGCAGTCCCATTTCCACTTCTCTTACTCTTAACTTTTCATTTTTATGCCACACCATAGTTTCACATCCGTATGTTAAAGTTGGCATGAACGCTCCTTCATGTAAGCCTCGTACAGCTGCAACACTCAAGCCTCTGTTTCTTATTAAGGTCTTCATTGCACCATCTACTTTTCTTCCATGTGTTACTCTACTTTCAACTTCTTTTGCACATTTTCATCTCTTTTTTTATCACTGTACGAAGGTATTTGAACTCTCTCACCAATTGCAATCTTTCTCCATTCACTGTAACATCGCAGTGGGAGTCACCTTCTCTCTCAGTATCCATCATTTTACTCTTTTCTACATTTACTATCAAGGCACGACGCTCACAGACATCAGCAAAACTCTGCACTAGCTCACCAAGTTCTTGTCCGGTATTTGCAAGCAGTATAGAGAAATTATGAGATATTCCATATATATATATATATATATATATATATATATATATATATATATATATATATATATATATATATATATATATATATATATCCTAGTAGCCAACTCGGTATTGTAAATCAAATATGAATATCACTTGACATTGCCTGTAGCAGCTTTTTGCATTATCATCAAAAGATGGAATATTTATTCTAGTGAAATTTATACAAGGTCACATAACATAGCCATCTTCCTGAGAGCTAACTAGTTTGTACATATTTCAAATTCTTATGCAGGCATCATCTACTGTTTTTACTGAGGGTTGCTGATAAATTATTTATCGTTTTAAAAGAAAAATTACCCTGTAAAATTGTTACGTGGAAGGCCCACAACACTAGTCCGACTGAAGCCCACTCTGAAGCGCACTGGACGTGAGCATCGGCTCAGCCGGAAAGAGGCTCAAGCGTTCTTCCTGGATATCGATTTTTGGCGCGCGCGTCTCAAGTCTTACTTGAAATCAACTCAGTCCCAATTCCAGCTCAATCCTCGTTCTTACATTTGTGTCTAAGGGCCGTACTATAAAAACACAGAGTTTAGGCGGTCCAACGGCGACGTTCAGTCGTCAGAAGTTCCTGAGCGCTAGTCACCCTTACTATAAAAAATCTGGACCGTCAATCTTGGCGAAACGCAGTTCAGGAGTTTGAATGCCACGACAGTCGCTAGATTGGGCGAGAATGCCCTGCATGAGCACTAACAACGCGCAAATTTTAAATGTTTCTTCTGTTTAACATACCAGACACTTGGCAAACCCATACTCAGCTGTTGTTTTTATGTAGGAGTTATGTATTTATGCGCTAGAACTGGTAAAAGAAATACAGTAGAATGATGAAAAGGATGCTTTTATGAGCAAGTTATACTGTATAGGCTGAGCATGTATTATAATTTACCCTCCTTTGCCATTATTTGCAGGAAAAGGTTATTAAAGATAATATCTACATTAGAATTTATCCGAGCAAAGTGAATAAATTATTGCAGACTTCATAGACTTCCATGATATGTTTCCTGCCAGCTCAAAAGTCGTGTACTACACTGCAGTATATCCAGATATGTGCACTCTTCTCATGTAGCAGGACATCATATGTTCCTAGATTTGTATTGCAGGAAGTAAATACATAATACAAAATTATTTTTAACATGCAGGCTGCTTTGCTGCTGTACAAGCTGGTTGAATGGTGACATGCATTTCAGCACCAACACATAAGGGATGCACAAATACTCCTTCATTTTTTTTCTCAGCAATTTCTTTCCACACCTGTCATCCAGCCATAACCATTAAAACATGTTGGAAAATATAGGGTATCAGATGTGTGTAATGTTACAGTTGTTCATTCAGCTTCTATATATCTGGCTATAGTTTCTTCCCCACAGGCTTGCCACCTTCCCTGTCTTGGTAATTACAAGTAAATACCAATGTTCCTCCGCCCCACTGTGGGCCTGAGAGGGTGGGATAACTTTTACCTGGTTGTGGCCTAGTGGATTGCTGCCTGGCTCTCACCTGAGAGTCCCGGGTTCGATTCTCGGCATAGTGGTAATATATATATAGGGTGATTTTTTCCTGCGTAAAGTACTGGTTTCTCTATTCATTCTGACTTGCCGTAAATGCTTGGGATCGATTATTAAAAGCATCTACTTGCCAGAGTGCCAGGGGATTATCTCACCCTCTTCAGGCGTGTAATTCACCGGGTCGGTCAGGATCACATGATGGTCGTGATCGTCAGCTTTTACCCTCCCGGAAGGGAGCTGAGAGCTCATATAGTCCGATCTAAGGGCAAGGCTGTGACCTTCACACACACACACACACACACACACACACACACACACACGTCCCCTTGCTCAAGGGGGACAGTAACCACTCACTTCGTCAGTGAAACTTTTCGCAACCTGACCGAGGCGCGAACTCCCGTCCACCAGTTGGCAAACGAGAACGTTACCACTGCACCAGCGAGCGGTGTGTGTGTGTGTGTGTGTGTGTGTGTGTGTGTGTGTGTGTGTGTGTGTGTGTGTGTGTGGACGTTTTCTATTCATATTTGATCGTATACAGGTCATTACCTGCGAGTGATGGCTGGGACTAGGGGACTGCCCTTGGGACCCGCCATGGCGGACGTTGACGGTAGTATTTCCTCACGGCCCAGGTAAAAGTCACACCTGCCTGGTATACAGATGAAGGATGAGGAACTGTCTCCCAGCTGCACGAAGGTCCCTCAGGCAATCTGAGAATATTGAACTAAAACCTTCCTCTAGGACAATACCTACAGTAGTCGATTAATATATAAGTCCCAAATTGTTCTAGTGGGTGAACAGAAAAAGGAGGATATAAATTCTGACTGGCCTAAGATTTTAATTCAGGTTCCTCCAGCTGAGAAGTGAATGTGCAAACCAATGCAGCATCGTCAGCTTCATTTAAGAGTCTAAAACCATATACGAATGAAGGCAAAATAATACGTACTTCTCTGTGTGAAATGCTTAGCAATTTTGGAACGGCAGCGACGCCGAGGACCATAGAGATCAAGTCTCCTTCTCTCAAATGCACGACAGAAGATGACGGGAAGAATGAGCAGACGTCATGTTACTGAAGTACGAGGAGTTCCTCCCAAATATAACACTCAGGTACAGTACAAGGAAGAATGAGAAAAGAAAAGTCATCATCATCATTTATCATCAATGATGATGATAAATGATGATGATGACTGATGGTGACTGATTCTGACTGATAAGTGAGGGTGATTGATGATGACTGGTGATTGATATCTGCTGATGATTTATGATGATTGTTGATGGTTAATTACTGATGAAGACTGATGACTGGTGATGACTGATAATTGACAACTGATAATGATGAACTCTGAAATGACACAGAAAAAAAAAAAACGTACTTGTCGAGCTGAAATCCTTAGCAACAGTCCTTTTAGCAGAAACATCAAGGACCACATAGACAAAACCTCCTTTCCTCACTCTCTCCATCACACCCCCAATGTTGGATTTATCCAGTAACAGCAGCCGGTCCTCTTTGTAAAGCCTCCAGAAGTCGTGCAGAATACCTCTCTCGGCATTCTGTGCAAACATTAAGCAAAAATATTAAGGATATGATATGAGCGTGCAAGAAAGCAAGGTATGAATTATAATAAGACTAGGGAATGGACAGGGATTTTTTAAAAATTTCCATGGCCGACTGCAGACATAGGCTTTAACAATCAGTCGTTGAGGCTCAGCAATCCTTCCACGTACCATAAACCTCCGCGTGTCACCACTTCGGCACTAACACTCACCACAGTGAAAACGTGCTACGACTGTCACATACGGGACTGGTCTGTGTTTATTATGGTTGTGCAGTAAAGTTTGCTATACCGCACTTCACTGAAATCTACAAATGGAATGGCCACAAGCTTTTTCTTCATCTCCTCTATCGAGTTTGGTTCGACCTTGGTATCTCTGGGTTAGTTTACAAAATGGAGGGCCAGTATCGGTCAAAATACCTCGGGAGGAACGTTGACTAATCTTGACTGGTCATAATCAAAATTCAAAATTGTTTGCATTTTGGTGCTCGCGAAAATGAGTATCAGCACGAAAGTCAAACTATGATATCAGTGTTGGTCATGATAGCTTGACTTTTAACGTTGCAAAAACACTACTATAGTGTTAAGAGGTAGGAAAATATAACATAATGTAGTTCTGTCTATAATGACACATTTGATTTCTACAAAAAATATATAAAAGGAAGTAGGAAGAGACATATCTAAACACATTAACCTGCCATGTCCAGGTAATGTATGGGTACATTGCAACATTCTGTCACGCTCAGTCCCTCAAACGTACCCATACGTTTTACAATTGTGATGTCCATCATTTGCACATATTTCAAATTTCTCACGTGATTTTTCGTAAGTACAGTATACGTGAGACACCTTCCTCTACCTGCTGCCAGGTGGGGACAGTACCTTACCCCAATTGACCCCCCACCCCCCTGCACGCCATTGTCTCGGCAACTCACCTGTTAGCAGTGACCTGGCCAGTAAAGACATGTCGCACCATGGTACAAAATTCAGTGCAAGAGTGATTCCCCAATCGATTATGATGTGGAGAACAAAGATTACATGGCGCAAGAGGAAGAAACAAGCAGAAGTCATGAGGAGGTAACATTGCCAAGGATGGTGCAGTATGTTGATGTGTTCAGTGAGTGAAACAATGCTTATATCGCCTATATTATTGTTTGAAAACCAATATGTTCTTGTACTACATATAAATTCGTACCAAGTGAACAATTATCTACCTATTCTGAGTGGTTTGCAATAGTTACCACTACCATAGAAAATGCTGCACCCCACAGCGCAGCTCCAGAGAACACAGTACTAGGTGTTTAAAGGGTCACCTGTATAGTCCATTTCTAAGCTCAGGTGAGCACTTTTTCTGTGATTTGCCATTGTTTCTCACAAAAACTGGAGGTTTGACCCCCCCAAAAAAAAAAAAATCAAGATCTGTGGGGATTGGGAGGGGGGAAAATTGGTGAAAAATTGGTTGGGACGCAGCCGGTTAAAACAATCCACTGTACTTCTATAACATTTAGAACACGGACTTGTGTATTTCTGTATTTTCATGTCATACCAAAAGGGCCAAAGAAAAAAAAAACGACCCAACTTCTTCCTTTAACCTTTTATAGGCTTATCAATCAGTCAGAAATATATATATATATATATATATATATATATATATATATATATATATATATATATATATATTGCCAGACGCCTCAATCCCGTTTGGGGTGGCCACAAACAAATCGCCTCCAAGTCGCCCTGTCCCCCGCCATTTCACTGCCCTGCTCCCAACTCACACCCCCCTCTCTCATATACCTCTCCACCCCATCCCTCCCTCTCATCCTCTGCCTCCCCCACCCTCTTCCCCCCTCCACCTCACTCACATACACTCTCTTCGTCAGTCTTTCACCCTCCATCCTCTCCACATGGCCAAACCACCTCAGTGTGTTCCTCATAACGCTTCCTATCACACCCACATCCACACCACAACGCTCCTTTATATCCTCATTCGTCAGCCTGTCTCTCCATGTGACTCCACAGGCTCCTCTTAAATAACTCATTTCCACTGCTCTCACTCTTGACTTCTGTCCTTCCAACAACGTCAAAGCTTCACTTCCGTACGTTAGAGTTGGTATCACAATACTGTCGTGTAGTAACTTTTTCACTTCCATGCTCACTTCCCTGTTTCTTATCACTGCTTTCAAAGAACCAGCAACCTTTCTTCTCAGCTGTACCCTTTCAAGCACTTCACCCTCCAAACCTCCATCCTTACTCATCATACTACCCAAGTACTTAAAAGGAATCACATTTTCCAATTCCTCACCATCCAACCTCGCTGTACATTCACTGACTTAACCTCTCTCAAAGACCATCACTTTACTCTTCCCTACATTCACCTTTATATTCCGTTTCTTACACACTCTCCCAAACTCATCCACCAAGCCTTGCAGCTCCCCTTCGTCTTCACTCAACAACACAGTATCATCTGCAAACAACAGTACAGGGAGTTTCTAAACACTATCCTCTCTCACCAGGGCCACTCCAACATCCACTACCCCACCCTGTACCTCCTTTATTACCCCATCCACGTACAGATTGAACAACCATGGAGACATGACACATCCCTGTTTCAACCTAACTTTCAAAGAGAAAAATTCACTTAGTTCACCATCCACACGCACTGCAGTCATCGCATCATCGTACATACTCTTCACAGCATTCAACAACTTCCCATCTACTCCATATATTCTTAACACTTTCCACAATCCTTGTCTATCCACCCTGTCATATGCTTTCTCCAAATCCATCAAAGCCGCATACAACTTCTTTCCATTCTCTAGAAACTTTTCCACTAAAGATCTAAGAATGAATATCTGATCTACACAACCTCTTCCCTTCCTAAAGCCTCCCTGTTCTTCTCCAACTAATTTTTCTGTTCTTTTTCTAACTCTGTCAATAAGTATCCTACCATACACTTTTCCTATTATACTAAGAAGACAAATCCCCCTATGATTACCACATACTTCTTTTTCCGCTTTTCCTTTGTACAAGGGAATAATTATACCAGACTTCCAATCCTCCGGGACTCTACCTTCCTCCCAGGCCAATCTGCACATCTTCCACATCCATTCTACTATTATCTCTCCCCCATGCTTCAGCATTTCACAACACAGTCCATCAATTCCTGGGGCTTTCCCCGATTTAACTTTCTTCATTGCTTCCACAACTTCTATCCTACTGATTTCTTCCTGTCTTCTCACCTCCCTCCTTCTCCCCGCCATTCCCCAGCCACTTATACATGCATTACTTCCATCCTCTATGTTCAACAATTCCTTAAAGTGTTCCCTCCATCTGCTCACTTTTTCTCCCTTCTCCACTAGTAATCTACAATTTTTATCTTTCACTCCCCTGCTAACTTCACTTCCACCCTGTCTTACTCTTTTCACCTCTTTCCAGAACATTTTCTTACAGTCCCTCCACTTTACACTCAAATTCCTTCCAAATTCCTCATCCACTCTCTTCTTACTCTCTCTTACTAATCTTTTCACCTCTCTCTTTCTCTCTACATATAACTCTCTCTTCCGCCTCTCAACTTCTTCCATGCCCCTATTTCTCATCCATTCATTGTATGCTTTCTTCTTTTGTGCCACAGCCTGTCTCACCTCTTCAGTCCACCACGCTGTTCCTCGCACCCCCCTCCGTCTTCTCTTCCTTCCACACACCACATCACATGCTGCACATATTTCTTCTGTAAATATCCTACACACACCTTTCACGTCTCCCATCTGCTCGAATTCTTATTTATTGTCTGTTCACATAAGTCCAAGTAGGTCCGCTCAGATTATATGTGTTAAGTGTGGCCACTCACATCATATTAGTTATTGTCACACGTTTCTGATCATATCAGGTGTATCAAATCGACCCAGGTCAGTAAAGATCGGTTCAGGTCAGTGCTTTCAATGTGTTTGTCTAAAATCAGCCTGGTAGGAGGAATGGATATTGAGAGACATCATATCTCTTAGGACTGGGTGAAGTGTACAGAGATGAATAAGCAGGATGGACTGGGATGGTGATGACTGGCAGTCAGTGACGGAGCAAATACTTCCTGTGAATGCTGTATATGCGTTGCAGGGGACCTTATACGGATACTAGGGCAGGAATGGGTGACATTATTGGAAAAGAGTGGGTGGGATAAGCTGAGATGTTGGCCAGGTCAGTACAGTTCGTATCATCATGCCAATGTGAAAGGGATGAGAGGAGTTGACAGGGTACTTGGGAATAGACTTTTCTTAGAAGCTCGGGTTTGGAAGTCAGAAAAATAATAGGATGAATGAAAAGGAGTTGGCGGGATGTGTATAGATTGTGAGACAAGGTGAAATGAGTTCACCCAGTGAAGCTGAGCATTAGACAAAGACTGCTGTTAGCATTGGAAACAAACTGACGTTGGTGAAGCTGTTCTCTGCATAGAAAACTGATAAACTTGGTGGTAAGAAGGGTCAGGAGGGGTGAAGATGGTGGTAGATGGTGGGGCAGGGCCAGGGTTAAAAGCCCTGCAAAGCTGGGTGTGTGTGGCAAAGGTAAATTTGATATTCATCGCTTACCAGAAAAACACAAAAATCACCATAAATGCCTGGTGCTGCGACGTTCCCTCTTCCAGCATGGCAGTGAAAGAACTGTCAACAACATCCTGGAAAGACTGTATGGTCAGTGGGGTGTGTCTGACAGCCAGCAGGGACATGAGGTTGCCGGCGTAGCTTCGTGTCAGCACCAGGGTCATCAGCATCCATACTCCCAGCATCAGATTCTCACACCACCACCAGTCAGTAGTTTGTGGTATATCTTAAATAATCACCAGCAAGAATAGGGTCATCGCTATTACAAATATCATTATTATTATCTTCATCATCATTGATATAATCTATATTATCCCACCACTCACATTAACACCACTGCTAATATCATCGTCACTGAAACGTGTTGATGATTGAATTTCATGTTTTCATAGTTTGAAGTAATGATTATATATGTTTCGAATGTGGGTGTAGTGTCATGTTAATGTTTACTTAACCTGCCACGTGCCGGCTATTTTAAGCCTTATGGGTCACCCAAGTCCCGGCCATTTTTTTGACCTTTTTTTTGGCTAAAATGATAGATTTTGATGTGGAAACAACGAATTTCGCCATTAAAATGCTTGCCAAGGCTCGGAAATAGCTTTTATTGAGTCCTGCATACTTGTGTACATGTATGGCCGCTCTCTCATGCTCACCACGTACGTGAGAGAAAGCTGTTTTCTATGTAAGGTATATTCAGGTATTTATGCTGGGAAGGTATAGCAATGTTCAGTACACTTTTCTGATTACTTATTACATCAGCATCTATCACAGTTTGCATGTCTTTCTCACTGTGAATGCATTATCTTACACTTACTTGAAGATAGGTATAACCTGACTTCATTATGTACAGTCCTGGCACTTACAAAAAGGTATTTACAACTTGACTTCACTATATAGTCCTTACACTTAGAAGAAAATATTTACAACTTAAACTTACATGAAAATATTTACAAAATATCTTCACTATGTACAGCACTGGGTGAGGCACACAGGCAGAGTGAGGCATAGCTTGCGTGAGGGGGGGAGCGAGTGAGTGTATGGCCTTGACTGCCTGGGGGATGGTAGAGGAACAGTTATCTTACATCCCTGCCAATTTTTACCCGCGAATCTTAAAAAATGCGGTCACAGTGAAGTTTTCTATTTTAAAATGTTTTTAAAAGGCACTGGCACTGGCCGCGGAATTATGTCAGATCGTTTTAAAACGGCACAGGCACGCGGCTGGTTAATAATTTAATAAGTTCAATGTTAGTCGACTTAGGGTTGACTGTCACACGATACGAGCCAGTTATTCTCTATGCCCTACAGGGCAGAGTGAGAACAAGTTTCAATCATGTTCTTCGCACTAAATGGCAGAGGCATGGGTTCTTGACGTCTGCTGCTGTGAGGCAGAAAGTGCTAGGTAAATAAACCATTCGCACTAGTCACCATACCTTTGTCAAACGCCAGGCATGTTTGCTGTGTATGTGTAAAAAAACTGCACCCAGCTGGGACTGAAGTTTCATTTGTTCCCCAATGATGCTAGAAAGTGGAATTGTATGACTAAGGCGTATTTTCGGAAAGGACAAGTAAATAGCGTATTATGTATACACTATTCTAAAGAGAAGACCCTCAAGGATCATGTACTAAGGGTCACAAAAGTATCATTGCACAATATGTGAGAAACATTTGGGAACACAGAACGAAGATCACTGACATATTTGTGTCCAACCTACCACATTTTGGTAGCCTTGATGTCGGGAGGTGTCATAAATTGCCAATTAGCAGTATCGTCCTCCAAACATATAGCAAATGATATGTTAATAAAAACAGACATTGTTAATACACAATGAGACGATGGTAATGTACAGCAGTTGCTCGAATGTTTTCTATAGGCATCGGACCCCATGTGCACCGATACTTTTGTGACCTATATCACATATATATACATATATATATATATATATTTTTTATGCAAGAAAGAAGGAAGCAAAGACCGGAGCCCGCACACTGTTTCTTCCAAGATAAAACAAAAACAATAAAAAAGAGAGCCAAATTTAAGATCCATTCATTTCGAGAGGCCTGGACACACTGCGCTTTAAAGACTGGAGATCATAAGAAATAGGAAATACAGACAGAGGTAGACAGTTCCAGAGTTGACCTGTTGCATAAATGAAGAACTGGGAGTAATGGTTAACTCTTGCATTAGAGAGTTGGACAGAAAAGGGATGAGAGTTTATTGCTAGCACCTGTCGTAGAGGTGGAGGGATGCAAGCAGACACTTCAGAGGAGCAGCGACCATTGAAGTAAAGATAGAAAAGAGATAAAGATGCAACAGTGTGGCAAAGAGACAGAGGTTGAAGGGAGCCAGTAAGAGGAGGAGAGCTCATGAGGTGAAAAGCCAATTGACTCCATCCTATTGAGAAGAGCTGTATATAGGGAAACTCCCCACTCATGAGAGTTGTACTCTAAACATGGGCGAATAAAACCCGTGTATAAAGTCAACAACTGTGCGGGGGTAAAGAAGGTATGGAGTCGGCTTTACACACCTAATCTCTTGGAGGCAGATTTTACAAGAGATACAATATGATCTTTCCAAGATAAGTTCCGAGTGAATGAAACCCCAAGCACGTTCAAGGATGATGCAGGATTGAGCTGCATATTATTAAAAACTAGTGGGTATTCCAGTGGAAGATTTTGTTGGGTTGATAAGTGTAAGATCTGAGTCTTTGATGCATTAAAAACAATGTTATTTTTACCCCAGTCAGACATATGAGCCAAGTCAGACATTATGTGTGCCATAATCTCATCCCTTGTTTGTTGAAGTAACTGTTGAGATGGGCATTGCGGGAACCGAATGGAAAGGGGATGAGTGCAATCGTCAGCATACGAGTGGATAGCGTTAGATGTACAGCTTAGAAGGTCACTGACGAATAAAAGGAAGAGTTAGTGATAGGACAGAGTCCTGAGCAACACCACTGTTGATAGAGCTAGGAGAAGAACGATGGCCGTCTACAACAGTGGCTATAGAACGACCAGAAAGGAAGCTATAGATGAAGGCACAGATGGAAGGATGGAAACTGTAAGAGGGCAGTTTGGATATTAAAGATTTATGCCAGACTCAATCGAAAGCCTTTGAGATGTTAAGTGCGATGGCAAAGCTTTCCCCAAAGTCCCGAAAGGAGGATGACCAGGAGTCTGAAATGTAGGTAAGAAGATCACCAGTGGAGCGTCCCTGATGTAACCCATACTGAAAATCAGAAAGAAGGTTGTGATAGGAAAGATGCTTTAAATTTTTTCTATTAAGAATTGACTCAAAAACTTTTGAGATACAGGATGTTAAAGCAATTGGACAATAGTTAGAGGGTTGGGAATGGTCACTCTTCTTTGGGACTGGCTGAATGAGAGCAAACTTCTAGCACGAAGGAAAGGTAAGGTTGAAAGACAAAGGCAAAAGAGTTTACCTAGGTGTAAGCACTGAAGCACAGTTCTTGAGGGCAACAGAAGGGACTCCATCAGGCCCATATGTATTGTTAGTATTGAGGCCAGTGATGGCAGAAAATACATCAGCTAAAGAAATTTTAATGTCAGCCTTGAGAAAGTCAGAGGGGGAGAAGTGATGGAGGAACAGCACCGCAATCATCTAAGGTGGAATTGGAGGATAAAGTCTGAACGAAGATATCTGCTTTATCAGTAGAAGAAATAGCTACAAAGCCATCAGAACAGAAAAGAGGAAGGAAGGATGATGAGGTTAAGTTGTTAGAAAGGTTTCTTGCAAGATGCCAGAAGAAGCGGAAAGAATTCGAGTTGGAGAGTTGTGAGCATTTAGTACTGATGAAATTATTTTTATCAGAGTGAAGAACAGACTTAGCACGATTCCGGGCAGAAACATAAACAAGATCTGATGCAGGGGTGGGTTGGCTCTGGTTCTTTTTATAGGCCCTCTCCTTGTTGTGAACAGCATTAGAACAAGCGTGATTAAACGAAGACTTTCTTGCATTAGTCAAAGGATATGAGAAGGGAATGCTTGCTTCCATGCCTGAGAGAATAACCTCCGTAATGAGCAAGGCACACCCAGATGGCTCCTGTCCATGGAAGCAATAATCATTCCATGGAAAATCAAAAGAAATACTGCCTGAGGGCCTCCCAATCTGCAGCTCCAAGGTGCCACTGTTGACGATTCTTTGGAGGGTCCACAGGCCGTACCAGAGTGATAGGACAGGTTAAGGTGATAAGTTTGTGGTCGGAGGAGCCCAACTGAGAGTAAAGATTAACAGTGTAGGCAGAAGGATTATTTGTAAGGAGGAGATCAAGCTTGGAGCTCTCTCCAAGGCGGTCAGGGATACGTGTTGGGTTCTGTACAAGCTGCTCTAGGTCATTAAGGATAGACAAGATGTAGGCTTGTTCACCAGGTGGATCAGTGAAAGGATAGGAGAGCCAAAGGTGGTGGTGAACATTGAAATCTCCTAGAATGGATATTTCAGAGAAAGCAGAAATGGATAGAATGTGTTCCATCGTAGAAGTAGGATAGTCGAAGAATTTATTATAGTCAGTAGCATTAGGAGATAAGTAAACAGCACAGCTACATTTAGTCAGAGAATGACAAGAAAGTTGAAGCCAGAGAGTAGAGGATTCAGAAGAATAAAATTCAGGAACACAAGAGCAAGATAACTCGTTGCATAAATACACACAACAGCCACTATTGGTGTTGAAATGAATATAGAGAAAGTAGGAGGATACAGAAAAGGGTTTGCTTTCAGTTGCCTCAGACAGCTAAGTCTCTGTCAAGAAGAGAAGGTCAGGTTTAGAGGGGAGAGGTGGTATTCGACAGAGAGAAAGTTAGGGGAAAGGCCGCAAGAACTGAAGAAATGAGGAAGTGAGTGAGACATGAATGCAATACCACATGAACACGTGATGACAAATATGTTGTGGTAACCTCCTGGAAAGTAAAAGGCAGAGGAGCACAAAGCTTTCGTCTGTATTTAAAGACATCTTCAGGGTGAACGAGTGTAAAGAGGCAAGAAGGCAGAATATAATCAGTACACTGTAGGACCAATATCCTCAAGAAAGTTGCCAAACACCTAATCCATGGGTGTGATGTCAGACTTGACCAACTCTCTTGAGCATGTTGGTCCTACTATATATATATATATATATATATATATATATATATATATATATATATATATATATATATATATATATATATATATATATATATATATATATATATATATATTATATATATATAGATGAAAGATAGATAGACAGATATAGATAGATAGACAGATATAGGGAGAGAGAGAGAGAGAGAGAGAGAGAGAGAGATGAGGGCCTCACTTCCATAACGTTGTAGGAGCCGCCAAAAAAAAAAAAAAAAAAGAATAGCAGTCAATTTTTCGTGTGTTGCTCCGGGACTAATATACGTATCTGTCTAGATATTATTAGATTTTTTGCCTCTTTCCTTGTCAGCTCTTGCTCAGATCTACCTGTGGGAAGTTAGTGCTACATTATGGAACTGGGGCCATTATATGTATATGTATATCTATCTATCTATCTAGCTATATCTATGTCTATATCTATCTACTGTATCTAGCTATATCTATGTCTATATCTATCTATCTAGCTATATCTATGTGTATATCTATCTATCTATATCTGTCTATATCTATCTATCACTGTCTCTATCTATCTATCTATATATCTATCTATCTATCTATATACCTAGGCTGCTTCCCCCAAGGAAATGGAGGTAGCCGAGAGAGGACGACAAGCTTCCAATATACTCATCTACTCAAACACATTCTTTCGCATCTTAGCCCCAAAGGGAAGAAGGGACAGATCCTCAACTGCGCAATGCAGTCAGTGACAACCACAGCAGAGCTGGTTTACCCCTGCCACATCATAATAGACCCATCCCCTTACCCGCACCTGACCTGATCAGCTGATCAGACCAAATGAGGGAGAATATCCCCTCTGGGCTGCGTCTTCATTTATTCATTCACATTTTCCCTCCATTTATTTCTGTCATGCACAGCCACTCGTCCGTGCTCAACAGACATCTCTCTCGCATCCAACGCTCTCTTCACACTGTCCATCCATCCTATTCGTGCTCTTCCTCTCAGCCTTACACCTCTACCATCAGATCTAGTTATCTTTTTCACCAATCACTCATTATCTATTCTCTCCATATGCCAAAACCATCGCAACACCCTCTGCTCAACTCGATCAGCCATCTCCCGAACAACTTCAGTTCTCCTTCGCACTTCATCATTTCGCACTCGATTGATACGCATCACTCCGCACATACTCCTCAGACACCTCATCTCCATTACATTCAAACTTTTCCTCCCTGCTACAAGGTTAACGGTATCTCTCATAATCTGTTAGAAGAAAAATGAAACAAAATCTTGCCCAAGCTCCCAAAATATATCTATGTCAATGTTTTTCCGACATTGGCCAAGCCAGAGCAAGTAGGAAAGCCTTAGTAAGTAGTCCAGTGGCCTCCTGCCTTAAAAACCTTTTATAGTCTTCGCGGTACCAGGGCAACAGTGTTGTTGATGGTTCGCTGGTTTCGTCTGAACACCTCCTACTCGTCCTTGGCATGCTGGAGGAGGCGGGCTCGAGTCATCTCGTTCTCTGGCTTCCATGCGTTGACAGTCTGGGCCCACACAATCCCCATGGCTCTGCACTAATATTTGATCTGTCACGTCAGTATATTTCTCTCACGAGGTGGCCCTTGATATCACCACATATCTAAAGCTTGTTATCAGACGCCACTATACAAGGCGTAATGCATCATTATATACCGAATATTACTCTTTTATATCATGCCCAGAAGGAAAGAAAGTACACAGATTATGTGGTCACAACTTCACCTTTCAATCTCCCTCCTCTACCTGCCCTCCCTCCCCTCTCTCACTCCACCCCAGCACAATCACTCGTCCCCCCCACCCACCTTCCCTTCTCTCTCTAGCCCCTACCTCTCAGCCCCTCTTACTCCAATGTGTCTTGCCGCACATAAAGGAGCCAGTCTGAGGCACGGGGTACAGGAGGATAGGTGATTTTTTATGGCCACGACTGTAAAGTCAAAGATAAAAGTCGTGTCCTTGGTTTCTCCGAAGATCAAGTGTAATAAGTGAAACATTATGAGAACTCTACCACGGTTACATATTAGTGGCTGACTAGCCTGACTTCCTCAAGCATCGATTCTGCTGCTGATTACATGATGGTATAAATGAATCCAGGGAATTACGAAGCCATAACATCGATTCACGAAAATTACTCCTCCCGAGGGACGAAATGTGAACCATATTCCTTCAGGTGATGATTGCTTGGCCGTTACATATTACATCTTACCATAAAACGTCAAGCAGACCGAGTATATATCTTTGGATGGAGTAAGAAAGCAACATGTATCCACTTCCAACGGAGATCAGCGGTGGCATGATCTATTTTTATTTAGGGGAAGATAATCCAGAATATATTGTGCAAAGATTCGGTGTAAAGATAATTGCAGAAAGTTAGAATAGGCGATTTCGGGAGGAGGGCAAAAGGGAGAAAGGTCATTGTTCTGGTCGCCTTCGTGTTATCACATCGGTATAGGACCAGGAAATAACCACTGTGATGGAAGGCAGCACGTGCAAGCAGTCCGTACGCCTCAAGAGACGAATTTCATCTAGAATAACGTACACAAGTATTTGTACGTATTGCAGCTTTCGGTCTTCTGGGTTATGAGTTCGAAATCCAGCCTGTGGGGTTCATATCACTTCATATAACAATACATTCGATTATCATTATACAGCAACTGTATACCCTGGGGAAGAGGGGATAGAATACATCCCCCGTATTCCCTGCTTGTCGTAAGAGGTGACTAAAAGGGACACTTTTATCTACATTCTTTTTGCTGTGTCTTTCCCTTGTACTTTGTCTGTCCAAACCCTCTGCATTTTTCTTTCATTTAGTTAATTTCCTCTTTCCACTGTCTGGTTCCTGCGAGTCACTGGCATTTGGGTCTAGGGTAAAATATTTTTCTCCCTAAGAAATCTTGATTAACTCTGGTTATGATGCAATGCCCTCAGTTCCGTGCAGCCCTTAAGTGGGCAGGAGGTGCTAAGAATCCCACGGTGTAGGAATAAGTTTATACATCCAAAAAGAACCTTCAGAATAGGAAATTGGAATGTTCGAACTCAGTCAGGCTGGTAAAATGGAAGAACTTATTTCAGTGTTCAAGGAATACAATATAGATATTTGTGCTCTTACAGAAACGAGGTTGCTTGGTGATGATAAAATGAATTTGGAAGATTGTATTACTTTGTTGGTTTCTGGTAGGAGTGATGGAAATCATTACCAAGGAGTAGGCTTACTGTTGAGTAGAGATGCTTGCAAGGCACTGTGTGAGTTTGAGCCAATTAATGAGCGCTTGATTTATGCACGTTTAAAATCTGACCATGGTAATATCAGTATGGTAGTAGGGTATGCCCCAACAAATGAGGCTGCTGATGAAATGAAGGATGACTTGAATGAGAAGCTGCAGAACGTGGTGAATAGAGTTGCAAGACATGATGTGTTAGTTTGCATTGGTGATTTTAATGTTTGTTGGTAGTAGTAGGGATGGTTTTGAAGATTGTATGGGTAAGGAGGGTGTTGGTATAACAAACAAAAAGGTGGTGCGATTTGGAAGCTTTTGTTTGGCAAATGACCTTACGATTGGTGGAACTATCTTTGAGCAAAGAGAAATACATAAGACTACTTGGATTTCACCATGTGGTAAATACTGTAACCAGATTGACCACACTGCAATTAGCAGAAGGCATAGGAGACATATGCAAAATGTTTGCGTAAGGAGGGGGCGGATATAAGTGCTCATCAACTTGTTGTGCCAAAGATTAAAATAAAACTTAAGAGAAACGTTAATGGTAATTGTACTGGAGGTAATGAATATGATTTTGATGAGCTGAGAAGTGATGAGAACACGAAGGAAAAGTTTCGGTGGGAATGTAGGAATAGGTTTCTAGTCCTGCAGACTTTGATGGAATCTGAAGACAATGATATTAATTAAATGTGGAGAGAGGTAAAAGAGGTTTTGCATGAGAGTGCTAAGATTACTCTTAAGAAAAAGGGAAAAGCAAGGAGGAAAAAGTAGATGTCAGATGAAACATGGAATGCAATTAAGAAAAGGAAAGAGGCGAAGTTAAGAAGTGAAGAACAACATGTTGATGGCCAGGTAGTTGAAGTACTTAGAGCAAAATACTGGAGTTCACATTCTGATGTAAAAAGACTCATTACACGTAATTAGAGCAGGCTATATGATGAAAAGGCAAAAAAATTGACGGTCAGAACACAGCAGCAGCGTATCAGGCCAAAAAAGAGTTAACTGGGACTGAAAAGAGCAGGAAGGAAATACCTGTATGAGATAGAAATGGTAATTTGATGACTAAAGATCTGGATATAAAAGGAAGGTGCAAGTAGCATTTTAAATCTCTTCTGAATAGACCACTCCCAGCTGGAGAGGACATTTTGCCAGCCGAAAGTGATTTCCAGACAGAAACAGGGGATATAACCTTGGAAAAGATAGCAAAATCTATAACGGAATTAAAGAATTTTAAGGCCCCAGGAGAGGATTCAATATTTCCTGAAATGCTTAAGGTGGAAAATGAGTTGATGAATGTACTTTTGAAACTTTTTAATGTGGCTGAGGATAATGATGGAATTCCAGAAGAGTGGGAAAATGGAGTGATTATAAAAACACCAAAAAGGGGAGATTTATGTGTATTTGGAAATTGGAAAGGGATAACTTTGACACCTGTAGTTGCAAAAGTCTTTTCCAAAATCTTGTTGGACAGAAAAAAGCCAGTAATTGATACAATTTTAAGAGAAGAACAAGCGGAATTTAGAAAGGGTCGAGGGTGTAATGATCAGATTTTTATTGTAAGGCATCTATTGCAACAAGCTAATGAGATGAAAATGCCACTTAACATGTGTTTTGTGGATTTTGAAAAGGCGTTTGATAGTGTTTCACGTGGAACTATGTTGAAAATTATGAGATTCTATGGTATACCAGAAAAGTTTGAAAATATTATTAGACGCCTGCATAAAGGTACTTTTTGTAATGTAATGGTGGGTTGTTCTTTGAGTGATCGATTTGAAGTTAGGTCAGGGGTGATTCAAGGAGGAGTTCTTTCGCCTTTGCTGTTTGTTTTTGTTATGGATTGTTATGAGAAAGGTTGTAAGGAGAACAGGTGCAGGAATTACTGGAAAGAAAATAAGAGGCTGATGGATTTGGACTATGCTGATGATATTGTACTGATTTGCGGAAGTATGTACGAGATGCAGAGGGTGCTTGATTGTCTGGTGGAGGAAGGACAAAAAGTGGGATTGATAATAAAGTGTGGAAAGACCGAAATTATTAATTTGGACGTGGAGAACCAAATCGATTGTGTAATTGTGAATAATGTGGTGAAGAATGCAGAAAATTTTAAACATCTGGGAACGATTGTATCATATAATGGATCACTAAATAATGATATTGAGGATAGAATTAGACTGGCTTGGCGAGCTGTTGGAATGTTGAAATCTGTTTGGAATAATAATATGCTTCTGGTACATACTAAGGTAAAAGTTTGCAAGTCCATGGGTAGACCAGATTTAATTTATGGCCATGAGGCATGGTACAGTACAATTGCAACAGATCAGAAAGTATTAGGATCTGAGGATAAAACACTGAAAAGGATTCTTGGGGTAAAGTAGCAAGATAGGGTTACAAATGAAAGAGTAAGGGATATTACGAGAGTGGAACTATACGTGAGACTGTCTCGCTGGAAATGGCTGGGGCACATATATAGAAAAGAAGGCAGTTTATTACAGGATGTGCCAGAGTGGACTGTTAGATGAAGAAGAGGTGGAGGTAGGCCGAGGGAAACCTGGCTGAGGACAATGAAAAGCGAACAGGAAAGGAGTGTTGGTGGGATCTGAAGGAGATGGCAAGAGACAAATATTGGTGGAGAGAGTTGATCGCGGCCCTATGCATCCCGTGGGGTGCCAAAGAAAATGATTGATTAATTGATTGATTGTATACTGACAAATAATGACAATCACAATCCATAATTATCAATTTAAGCCTGATAGAAGTTAAATGAAAAATGGAGAAGCGATTTAAGGAGAGATCTTTAGCTTATTGATTTCCTGCTGACATGGCATTAAAAAGGAGAACACAAGGGAAACGGTGCATGCAGTATATACCTAATGAAAGTATCAGTCGGAAAAATGCAGTACATAGATCTGTTTTGCCTCCCAATCTGCAGCTCCAAGGTGCCACTGTTGACGATTCTTTGGAGGGTCCACAGGCCGTACCAGAGTGATAGGACAGGTTAAGGTGATAAGTTTGTGGTCGGAGGAGCCCAACTGAGAGTAAAGATTAACAGTGTAGGCAGAAGGATTATTTGTAAGGAGGAGATCAAGCTTGGAGCTCTCTCCAAGGCGGTCAGGGATACGTGTAGGGTTCTGTACAAGCTGCTCTAGGTCATTAAGGATAGACAAGATGTAGGCTTGTTCACCAGGTGGATCAGTGAAAGGATAGGAGAGCCAAAGGTGGTGGTGAACATTGAAATCTCCTAGAATGGATATTTCAGAGAAAGCAGAAATGGATAGAATGTGTTCCATCGTAGAAGTAGGATAGTCGAAGAATTTATTATAGTCAGTAGCATTAGGAGATAAGTAAACAGCACAGCTACATTTAGTCAGAGAATGACAAGAAAGTTGAAGCCAGAGAGTAGAGGATTCAGAAGAATAAAATTCAGGAACACAAGAGCAAGATAACTCGTTGCATACATACACACAACAGCCACTATTGGTGTTGAAATGAATATAGAGAAAGTAGGAGGATACAGAAAAGGGTTTGCTTTCAGTTGCCTCAGACAGCTAAGTCTCTGTCAAGAAGAGAAGGTCAGGTTTAGAGGGGGAGAGGTGGTATTCGACAGAGAGAAAGTTAGGGGAAAGGCCGCAAGAACTGAAGAAATGAGGAAGTGAGTGAGACATGAATGCAATACCACATGAACACGTGATGACAAATATGTTGTGGTAACCTCCTGGAAAGTAAAAGGCAGAGGAGCACAAAGCTTTCGTCTGTATTTAAAGACATCTTCAGGGTGAACGAGTGTAAAGAGGCAAGAAGGCAGAATATAATCAGTACACTGTAGGACCAATATCCTCAAGAAAGTTGCCAAACACCTAATCCATGGGTGTGATGTCAGACTTGACCAACTCTCTTGAGGATGTTGGTCCTACTATATATATATATATATATATATATATATATATATATATATATATATATATATATATATATACCTAGGCTGCTTCCCCCAAGGAAAGGGAGGTAGCCGAGACAGGACGACACACTCTCCATTTACTCATCCATTTAAACACAATCATTCACATCTTAGCCCCAAAGGGGAGAACGGACAGATCCTCACCGCACCACACCGCACAAGGGTCAACTGCGCAATGCAATCAGTGACATCCGCAGCAGGGCTCGACAGCAGAACTGGTTTACCCCTGCCACATCATAACATACCCATCCCCTTACCCGCACCTGACCTGACTAGCTGATCAGACCAAATGCGGGAGAATATCCCCTCAGGGCTGCGTCATCATTTATTTATTCACAATTTCTCTCCATTTATTTCTGTCACGCACTGCCACTCTTCCTTTCTCAACAGACATCCCTCTCGCATCCAGCGCTCTCTTCACACTATCCATCCATCCTATTCGTGGTCTTCCTCTCAGCCTTACACCTCTCACATCAGATCTAGTTATCTTTTTCACCAATCGCTCATTATCCATTCTCTCCATATGCCCAAACCATTGCAACACCCTCTGCTCAACTCTACCAGCCATCTCCTGAACAACTCCAGTTCTCCTTCGCACTTCATCGTTTCGCACCCGATCCATACGCGTCACTCCACACATACTCCTCAGACACCTCATCTCTGTTACATTCAAACTTTTCCTCTCTGCTACACCCATATTCCATGTTTCAGCCCCATATAATGCAGTCGGTACCACAACACCCTCATACAGCCTTCTCTTTACTTCCATTCTAAGCGAACGACATTTAAACACTTTTTTCATTCCTCCCAGCACCTTTCCTACTTCATTTATTCTAAACTTCACTTCTGCATCTATTCTTCCATCCACAGCAACATGTGACCCTTGATATTTAAAACAATCTACCTCCTCAAGCAACTCACGATTCAAAACTATATTCATCCCCCTACCATCTATCAACCTCGTACACTTCATCACTTTACTCTTATTCTCATTTACTTTCAAATTCCTCCTTTCACACACCCTTCCAAACTCCTCTACCAACTGTCTCAATCTCTCCTCTGAATCGGTCACCAGTGCAGTATCATCTGCAAACAGCAGGTGCTTCAGATTCCAATCTCCACCATCAACATTTACCAGACTCAGACCACCTAAAACTCTTGCATTCACCTCCCTTACAACACCATCCATGTAAATATTAAACAACCAAGGCGACATCACACATCCCTGTCGCAGCCCCACTCTCCCGGGAAACCAATCACTCACAGCATTTCCCACTCTTACACATGCTCTACTATTTACATAAAAACTTTTCACCCCTTTTAGTAACCTACCATCAAGTCCATACAATCTTAAAACAGTCCACAAAGCCTCCCTATCAATTCATCATACGCTTTCTCTAAATCCATAAATGCCCAAAACACATCCTTGCCTTTCGCTAAATACTTTTCACACGCTTGTCTCACAGCAAACACCTGATCAACGCATCCCCTCCCTCTCCTAAAGCCACACTGCTCATCACTAATCACTCCCTCTGTACCCTCTCTAACTCTCATAATTAACACTCTACCATACACCTTACCTACAACACTCAACAGACTTATACCCCTAAAGCTAGTACATTCATACTTATCACCCTTGCCTTTATACAACGGGACCACACAAGCACTTGCCCAGTCAATTGGCACCATACCTTTCTCAAAGCACACATTCAACAATCTTACTAACCAGTCAACAATAGTCACTCCACCACCCTTCAGACATTCCACAGCACACCCATCCATACCTGCATATATATATATATATATATATATATATATATATATATATATATATATATATATATAGATGAAAGATAGATAGCTAGATATAGATAGATAGACAGATATAGGGAGAGAGAGAGAGAGAGAGAGAGAGAGAGAGAGAGAGATGAGGGCCTCACTTCCATAACGTTGTAGGAGCCGCCAAAAAAAAAAAAAAAAAAAAGGAGAATAGCAGTCAATTTTTCGTGTGTTGCTCCGGGACTAATATACGTATCTGTCTAGATATTATTGGATTTTTTACCACTTTCCTTGTCAGCTCTTGCTCAGATCTACCTGTGGGAAGTTAGTGCTACATTATGGAACTGGGGCCATTATATGTTTATCTATATCTATCTATCTATCTAGCTATATCTATGTCTATATCTATCTATCTAGCTATATCTATGTCTATATCTATCTATCTAGCTATATCTATGTGTATATCTATCTATCTATATCTGTCTATATCTATCTATCACTGTCTCTATCTATCTATCTATATATCTATCTATCTATCTATATACCTAGGCTGCTTCCCCCAAGGAAATGGAGGTAGCCGAGAGAGGACGACAAGCTTCCAATATACTCATCTACTCAAACACATTCTTTCGCATCTTAGCCCCAAAGGGAAGAAGGGACAGATCCTCAACTGCGCAATGCAGTCAGTGACAACCACAGCAGAGCTGGTTTACCCCTGCCACATCATAATAGACCCATCCCCTTACCCGCACCTGACCTGATCAGCTGATCAGACCAAATGAGGGAGAATATCCCCTCTGGGCTGCGTCTTCATTTATTCATTCACATTTTCCCTCCATTTATTTCTGTCATGCACAGCCACTCGTCTGTGCTCAACAGACATCTCTCTCGCATCCAACGCTCTCTTCACACTGTCCATCCATCCTATTCGTGCTCTTCCTCTCAGCCTTACACCTCTCCCATCAGATCTAGTTATCTTTTTCACCAATCACTCATTATCTATTCTCTCCATATGCCAAAACCATCGCAACACCCTCTGCTCAACTCGATCAGCCATCTCCCGAGCAACTCCAGTTCTCCTTCGCACTTCATCATTTCGCACTCGATTGATACGCATCACTCCGCACATACTCCTCAGACACCTCATCTCCATTACATTCAAACTTTTCCTCCCTGCTACAAGGTTAACGGTATCTCTCATAATCTGTTAGAAGAAAAATGAAACAAAATCTTGCCCAAGCTCCCAAAATATATCTATGTCAATGTTTTTCCGACATTGGCCAAGCCAGAGCAAGTAGGAAAGCCTTAGTAAGTAGTCCAGTGGCCTCCTGCCTTAAAAACCTCTTATAGTCTTCGCGGTACCAGGGCAACAGTGTTGTTGATGGTTCGCTGGTTTCGTCTGAACACCTCCTACTCGTCCTTGGCATGCTGGAGGAGGCGGGCTCGAGTCATCTCGTTCTCTGGCTTCCATGCGTTGACAGTCTGGACCCACACAATCCCCAAGGCTCTGCACTAATATTTGATCTGTCACGTCAGTATATTTCTCTCACGAGGTGGCCCTTGATATCACCACATATCTAAAGCTTGTTATCAGACGCCACTATACAAGGCGTAATGCATCATTATATACCGAATATTACTCTTTTATATCATGCCCAGAAGGAAAGAAAGTACACAGATTATGTGGTCACAACTTCACCTTTCAATCTCCCTCCTTTACCTGCCCTCCCTCCCCTCTCTCACTCCACCCCAGCACAATCACTCGTCCCCCCCACCCACCTTCCCTTCTCTCTCTAGCCCCTACCTCTCAGCCCCTCTTACTCCAATGTGTCTTGCCGCACATAAAGGAGCCAGTCTGAGGCACGGGGTACAGGAGGATAGGTGATTTTTTATGGCCACGACTGTAAAGTCAAAGATAAAAGTCGTGTCCTTGGTTTCTCCGAAGATCAAGTGTAATAAGTGAAACATTATGAGAACTCTACCACGGTTACATATTAGTGGCTGACTAGCCTGACTTCCTCAAGCATCGAATCTGCTGCTGATTACATGATGGTATACATGAATCCAGGGAATTACGAAGCCATAACATCGATTCACGAAAATTACTCCTCCCGAGGGACGAAATGTGAACCATATTCCTTCAGGTGATGATTGCTTGGCCGTTACATCTTACATCTTACCATAAAACGTCAAGCAGACCGAGTATATATCTTTGTATGGAGTAAGAAAGCAACATGTATCCACTTCCAACGGAGATCAGCGGTGGCATGATCTATTTTTATTTAGGGGAAGATATTCCAGAATATATTGTGCAAAGATTCGGTGTAAAGATAATTGCAGAAAGTTAGAATAGGCGATTTCGGGAGGAGGGCAAAAGGGAGAAAGGTCATTGTTCTGGTCGCCTTCGTGTTATCACATCGGTATAGGACCAGGAAATAACCACTGTGATGGAAGGCAGCACGTGCAAGCAGTCCGTACGCCTCAAGAGACGAATTTCATCTAGAATAACGTACACAAGTATTTGTACGTATTGCAGCTTTCGGTCTTCTGGGTTATGAGTTCGAAATCCAGCCTGTGGGGTTCATATCACTTCATATAACAATACATTCGATTATCATTATACAGCAACTGTATACCCTGGGGAAGAGGGAATAGAATACATCCCCCGTATTCCCTGCTTGTCGTAAGAGGTGACTAAAAGGGACACTTTTCTCTACATTCTTTTTGCTGTGTCTTTCCCTTGTACTTTGTCTGTCCAAACCCTCTGCATTTTTCTTTCATTTAGTTAATTTCCTCTTTCCACTGTCTGGTTCCTGCGAGTCACTGGCATTTGGCTCCAGGGTAAAATATTTTTCTCCCCAAGAAATCTTGATTAACTCTGGTTATGATGCAATGGCCCTCAGTTCCGTGCAGCCCTTAAGTGGGCAGGAGGTGCTAAGAATCCCACGGTGTAGGAATAAGTTTATACATCCAAAAAGAACCTTCAGAATAGGAAATTGGAATGTTCGAACTCAGTCAGGCTGGTAAAATGGAAGAACTTATTTCAGTGTTCAAGGAATACAATATAGATAATTGTGCTCTTACAGAAACGAGGTTGCTTGGTGATGATAAAATGAATTTGGAAGATTGTATTACTTTGTTGGTTTCTGGTAGGAGTGATGGAAATCATTACCAAGGAGTAGGCTTACTGTTGAGTAGAGATGCTTGCAAGGCACTGTGTGAGTTTGAGCCAATTAATGAGCGCTTGATTTATGCACGTTTAAAATCTGACCATGGTAATATCAGTATGGTAGTAGGGTATGCTCCAACAAATGAGGCTGCTGATGAAATGAAGGATGACTTGAATGAGAAGCTGCAGAACGTGGTGAATAGAGTTGCAAGACATGATGTGTTAGTTTGCATTGGTGATTTTAATGCTTGTTGGTAGTAGTAGGGATGGTTTTGAAGATTGTATGGGTAAGGAGGGTGTTGGTATAACAAACAAAAAGGTGGTGCGATTTGGAAGCTTTTGTTTGGCAAATGACCTTACGATTGGTGGAACTATCTTTGAGCAAAGAGAAATACATAAGACTACTTGGATTTCACCATGTGGTAAATACTGTAACCAGATTGACCACACTGCAATTAGCAGAAGGCATAGGAGACATATGCAAAATGTTTGCGTAAGGAGGGGGGGCGGATATAAGTGCTCATCAACTTGTTGTGCCAGAGATTAAAATAAAACTTAAGAGAAACGTTAATGGTAATTGTACTGGAGGTAATGAATATGATTTTGATGAGCTGAGAAGTGATGAGAACACGAAGGAAAAGTTTCGGTGGGAATGTAGGAATAGGTTTCTAGTCCTGCAGACTTTGATGGAATCTGAAGACAATGATATTAATTAAATGTGGAGAGAGGTAAAAGAGGTTTTGCATGAGAGTGCTAAGATTACTCTTAAGAAAAAGGGAAAAGCAAGGAGGAAAAAGTAGATGTCAGATGAAACATGGAATGCAATTAAGAAAAGGAAAGAGGCGAAGTTAAAAAGTGAAGAACAACATGTTGATGGCCAGGTAGTTGAAGTACTTAGAGCAAAATACTGGAGTTCACATTCTGATGTAAAAAGACTCATTAAACGTAATTAGAGCAGGCTATATGATGAAAAGGCAACACAGACAGAAATTAAGTAAAAATGACGGTCAGAACACAGCAGCAGCGTATCAGGCCAAGAAGGAGTTAACTGGGACTGAAAAGAGCAGGAAGGAAATACCTGTATGAGATAGAAATGGTAATTTGATGACTAAAGATCTGGATATAAAAGGAAGGTGCAAGTAGCATTTTAAATCTCTTCTGAATAGACCACTCCCAGCTGAAGAGGACATTTTGCCAGCCGAAAGTGATTTCCAGACAGAAACAGGGGATATAACCTTGGAAAAGATAGCAAAATCTATAACGGAATTAAAGAATTTTAAGGCCCCAGGAGAGGATTCAATATTTCCTGAAATGCTTAAGGTGGAAAATGAGTTGATGAATGTACTTTTGAAACTTTTTAATGTGGCTGAGGATAATGATGGAATTCCAGAAGAGTGGGAAAATGGAGTGATTATAAAAACACCAAAAAGGGGAGATTTATGTGTATTTGGAAATTGGAAAGGGATAACTTTGACACCTGTAGTTGCAAAAGTCTTTTCCAAAATCTTGTTGGACAGAAAAAGCCAGTAATTGATACAATTTTAAAGAGAAGAACAAGCGGAATTTAGAAAGGGTCGAGGGTGTAATGATCAGATTTTTATTGTAAGGCATCTATTGCAACAAGCTAATGAGATGAAAATGCCACTTAACATGTGTTTTGTGGATTTTGAAAAGGCGTTTGATAGTGTTTCACGTGGACCTATGTTGAAAATTATGAGATTCTATGGTATACCAGAAAAGTTTGAAAATATTATTAGACGCCTGCATAAAGGTACTTTTTGTAATGTAATGGTGGGTTGTTCTTTGAGTGATCGATTTGAAGTTAGGTCAGGGGTGATTCAAGGAGGAGTTCTTTCGCCTTTGCTGTTTGTTTTTGTTATGGATTGTTATGAGAAAGGTTGTAAGGAGAACAGGTGCAGGAATTACTGGAAAGAAAATAAGAGGCTGATGGATTTGGACTATGCTGATGATATTGTACTGATTTGCGGAAGTATGTACGAGATGCAGAGGGTGCTTGATTGTCTGGTGGAGGAAGGACAAAAAGTGGGATTGATAATAAATTGTGGAAAGACCGAAATTATTAATTTGGACGTGGAGAACCAAATCGATTGTGTAATTGTGAATAATGTGGTGAAGAATGCAGAAAATTTTAAACATCTGGGAACGATTGTATCATATAATGGATCACTAAATAATGATATTTAGGATAGGATTAGACTGGCTTGGCGAGCTGTTGGAATGTTGAAATCTGTTTGGAATAATAATATGCTTCTGGTACATACTAAGGTAAAAGTTTGCAAGTCCATGGGTAGACCAGATTTAATTTATGGCCATGAGGCATGGTACAGTACAATTGCAACAGATCAGAAAGTATTAGGATCTGAGGATAAAACACTGAAAAGGATTCTTGGGGTAAAGTAGCAAGATAGGGTTACAAATGAAAGAGTAAGGGATATTACGAGAGTGGAACTATACGTGAGACTGTCTCGCTGGAAATGGCTGGGGCACATATATAGAAAAGAAGGCAGTTTATTACAGGATGTGCCAGAGTGGACTGTTAGATGAAGAAGAGGTGGAGGTAGGCCGAGGGAAACCTGGCTGAGGACAATGAAAAGCGAACAGGAAAGGAGTGTTGGTGGGATCTGAAGGAGATGGCAAGAGACAAATATTGGTGGAGAGAGTTCATCGGGGCCCTATGCATCCCGTGGGGTGCCATAGAAAATGATTGATTAATTGATTGATTGTATACTGACAAATAATGACAATCACAACCCATAATTATCAATTTAAGCCTGATAGAAGTTAAATGAAAAATGGAGAAGCGATTTAAGGAGAGATCTTTAGCTTATTGATTTCCTGCTGACATGGCATTAAAAAGGAGAACACAAGGGAAACGGTGCATGCAGTATATACCTAATGAAAGTATCAGTCGGAAAAATGCAGTATATAGATCTGTTTTGCCTCCCAATCTGCAGCTCCAGGGTGCCACTGTTGACGATTCTTTGGAGGGTCCACAGGCCGTACCAGAGTGATAGGACAGGTTAAGGTGATAAGTTTGTGGTCGGAGGAGCCCAACTGAGAGTAAAGATTAACAGTGTAGGCAGAAGGATTATTTGTAAGGAGGAGATCAAGCTTGGAGCTCTCTCCAAGGCGGTCAGGGATACGTGTTGGGTTCTGTACAAGCTGCTCTAGGTCATTAAGGATAGACAAGATGTAGGCTTGTTCACCAGGTGGATCAGTGAAAGGATAGGAGAGCCAAAGGTGGTGGTGAACATTGAAATCTCCTAGAATGGATATTTCAGAGAAAGCAGAAATGGATAGAATGTGTTCCATCGTAGAAGTAGGATAGTCGAAGAATTTATTATAGTCAGTAGCATTAGGAGATAAGTAAACAGCACAGCTACATTTAGTCAGAGAATGACAAGAAAGTTGAAGTCAGAGAGTAGAGGATTCAGAAGAATAAAATTCAGGAACACAAGAGCAAGATAAATCGTTGCATACATACACACAACAGCCACTATTGGTGTTGAAATGAATATAGAGAAAGTAGGAGGATACAGAAAAGGGTTTGCTTTCAGTTGCCTCAGACAGCTAAGTCTCTGTCAAGAAGAGAAGGTCAGGTTTAGAGGGGGAGAGGTGGTATTCGACAGAGAGAAAGTTAGGGGAAAGGCCGCAAGAACTGAAGAAATGAGGAAGTGAGTGAGACATGAATGCAATACCACATGAACACGTGATGACAAATATGTTGTGGTAACCTCCTGGAAAGTAAAAGGCAGAGGAGCACAAAGCTTTCGTCTGTATTTAAAGACATCTTCAGGGTGAACGAGTGTAAAGAGGCAAGAAGGCAGAATATAATCAGTACACTGTAGGACCAATATCCTCAAGAAAGTTGCCAAACACCTAATCCATGGGTGTGATGTCAGACTTGACCAACTCTCTTGAGGATGTTGGTCCTACTATATATATATATATAGATAGATATATATTTATATATATATATATATATATATATATATATATAGAGAGAGAGAGAGAGAGAGAGAGAGAGAGAGAGAGAGAGAGAGAGAGAGATGAAAGATAGATAGATAGATATAGATAGATAGATAGATATAGGGAGAGAGAGAGAGAGAGAGAGAGAGAGAGAGAGAGATGAGGGCCTCACTTCCATAACGTTGTAGGAGCCGCCAAAAAAAAAAAAAAAAAAAAAAAGAATAGCAGTCAATTTTTCGTGTGTTGCTCCGGGACTAATATACGTATCTGTCTAGATATTTTTGGATTTTTTGCCACTTTCCTTGTCAGCTCTTGCTCAGATCTACCTGTGGGAAGTTAGTGCTACATTATGGAACTAGGGCCATTATATGTATATCTATATCTATCTATCTATCTAGCTATATCTATGTGTATATCTATCTATCTAGCTATATCTATGTGTATATCTATCTATCTAGCTATATCTATGTGTATATCTATCTATCTATATCTGTCTATATCTATCTATCACTGTCTCTATCTATCTATCTATCTATATATCTATCTATCTATCTATATACCTAGGCTGCTTCCCCCAAGGAAATGGAGGTAGCCGAGAGAGGACGACAAGCTTCCAATATACTCATCTACACAAACACATTCTTTCGCATCTTAGCCCCAAAGGGAAGAAGGGACAGATCCTCAACTGCCCAATGCAGTCAGTGACAACCACAGCAGAGCTGGTTTACCCCTGCCACATCATAATAGACCCATCCCCTTACCCGCACCTGACCTGATCAGCTGATCAGACCAAATGAGGGAGAATATCCCCTCTGGGCTGCGTCTTCATTTATTCATTCACATTTTCCCTCCATTTATTTCTGTCATGCACAGCCACTCGTCCGTGCTCAACAGACATCTCTCTCGCATCCAACGCTCTCTCCACACTGTCCATCCATCCTATTCGTGCTCTTCCTCTCAGCCTTACACCTCTCCCATCAGATCTAGTTATCTTTTTCACCAATCACTCATTATCTATTCTCTCCATATGCCAAAACCATCGCAACACCCTCTGCTCAACTCGATCAGCCATCTCCCGAACAACTTCAGTTCTCCTTCGCACTTCATCATTTCGCACTCGATTGATACGCATCACTCCGCACATACTCCTCAGACACCTCATCTCCATTACATTCAAACTTTTCCTCCCTGCTACAAGGTTAACGGTATCTCTCATAATCTGTTAGAAGAAAAATGAAACAAAATCTTGCCCAAGCTCCCAAAATATATCTATGTCAATGTTTTTCCGACATTGGCCAAGCCAGAGCAAGTAGGAAAGCCTTAGTAAGTAGTCCAGTGGCCTCCTGCCTTAAAAACCTCTTATAGTCTTCGCGGTACCAGGGCAACAGTGTTGTTGATGGTTCGCTGGTTTCGTCTGAACACCTCCTACTCGTCCTTGGCATGCTGGAGGAGGCGGGCTCGAGTCATCTCGTTCTCTGGCTTCCATGCGTTGACAGTCTGGGCCCACACAATCCCCATGGCTCTGCACTAATATTTGATCTGTCACGTCAGTATATTTCTCTCACGAGGTGGCCCTTGATATCACCACATATCTAAAGCTTGTTATCAGACGCCACTATACAAGGCGTAATGCATCATTATATACCGAATATTACTCTTTTATATCATGCCCAGAAGGAAAGAAAGTACACAGATTATGTGGTCACAACTTCACCTTTCAATCTCCCTCCTCTACCTGCCCTCCCTCCCCTCTCTCACTCCACCCCAGCACAATCACTCGTCCCCCCCACCCACCTTCCCTTCTCTCTCTAGCCCCTACCTCTCAGCCCCTCTTACTCCAATGTGTCTTGCCGCACATAAAGGAGCCAGTCTGAGGCACGGGGTACAGGAGGATAGGTGATTTTTTATGGCCACGACTGTAAAGTCAAAGATAAAAGTCGTGTCCTTGGTTTCTCCGAAGATCAAGTGTAATAAGTGAAACATTATGAGAACTCTACCACGGTTACATATTAGTGGCTGACTAGCCTGACTTCCTCAAGCATCGAATCTGCTGCTGATTACATGATGGTATACATGAATCCAGGGAATTACGAAGCCATAACATCGATTCACGAAAATTACTCCTCCCGAGGGACGAAATGTGAACCATATTCCTTCAGGTGATGATTGCTTGGCCGTTACATCTTACATCTTACCATAAAACGTCAAGCAGATCGAGTATATATCTTTGTATGGAATAAGAAAGCAACATGTATCCACTTCCAACGGAGATCAGCGGTGGCATGATCTATTTTTATTTAGGGGAAGATATTCCAGAATATATTGTGCAAAGATTCGGTGTAAAGATAATTGCAGAAAGTTAGAATAGGCGATTTCGGGAGGAGGGCAAAAGGGAGAAAGGTCATTGTTCTGGTCGCCTTCGTGTTATCACATCGGTATAGGACCAGGAAATAACCACTGTGATGGAAGGCAGCACGTGCAAGCAGTCCGTACGCCTCAAGAGACGAATTTCATCTATAATAACGTACACAAGTATTTGTACGTATTGCAGCTTTCGGTCTTCTGGGTTATGAGTTCGAAATCCAGCCTGTGGGGTTCATATCACCTCATATAACAATACATTCGATTATCATTATACAGCAACTGTATACCCTGGGGAAGAGGGAATAGAATACATCCCCCGTATTCCCTGCTTGTCGTAAGAGGTGAATAAAAGGGACACTTTTATCTACATTCTTTTTGCTGTGTCTTTCCCTTGTACTTTGTCTGTCCAAACCCTCTGCATTTTTCTTTCATTTAGTTAATTTCCTCTTTCCACTGTCTGGTTCCTGCGAGTCACTGGCATTTGGCTCTAGGGTAAAATATTTTTCTCCCTAAGAAATCTTGATTAACTCTGGTTATGATGCAATGGCCCTCAGTTCCGTGCAGCCCTTAAGTGGGCAGGAGGTGCTAAGAATCCCACGGTGTAGGAATAAGTTTATACATCCAAAAAGAACCTTCAGAATAGGAAATTGGAATGTTCGAACTCAGTCAGGCTGGTAAAATGGAAGAACTTATTTCAATGTTCAAGGAATACAATATAGATATTTGTGCTCTTACAGAAACGAGGTTGCTTGGTGATGATAAAATGAATTTGGAAGATTGTATTACTTTGTTGGTTTCTGGTAGGAGTGATGGAAATCATTACCAAGAAGTAGGCTTACGGTTGAGTAGAGATGCTTGCAAGGCACTGTGTGAGTTTGAGCCAATTAATGAGCGCTTGATGCACGTTTAAAATCTGACCATGGTAATATCAGTATGGTTGTAGGGTATGCTCCAACAAATGAGGCTGCTGATGAAATGAAGGATGACTTGAATGAGAAGCTGCAGAACGTGGTGAATAGAGTTGCAAGACATGATGTGTTAGTTTGCATTGGTGATTTTAATGCTTGTTGGTAGTAGTAGGGATGGTTTTGAAGATTGTATGGGTAAGGAGGGTGTTGGTATAACAAACAAAAAGGTGGTGCGATTTGGAAGCTTTTGTTTGGCAAATGACCTTACGATTGGTGGAACTATCTTTGAGCAAAGAGAAATACATAAGACTACTTGGATTTCACCATGTGGTAAATACTGTAACCAGATTGACCACACTGCAATTAGCAGAAGGCATAGGAGACATATGCAAAATGTTTGCGTAAGGAGGGGGGGCGGATATAAGTGCTCATCAACTTGTTGTGCCAGAGATTAAAATAAAACTTAAGAGAAACGTTAATGGTAATTGTACTGGAGGTAATGAATATGATTTTGATGAGCTGAGAAGTGATGAGAACACGAAGGAAAAGTTTCGGTGGGAATGTAGGAATAGGTTTCTAGTCCTGCAGACTTTGATGGAATCTGAAGACAATGATATTAATTAAATGTGGAGAGAGGTAAAAGAGGTTTTGCATGAGAGTGCTAAGATTACTCTTAAGAAAAAGGGAAAAGCAAGGAGGAAAAAGTAGATGTCAGATGAAACATGGAATGCAATTAAGAAAAGGAAAGAGGCGAAGTTAAAAAGTGAAGAACAACATGTTGATGGCCAGGTAGTTGAAGTACTTAGAGCAAAATACTGGAGTTCACATTCTGATGTAAAAAGACTCATTAAACGTAATTAGAGCAGGCTATATGATGAAAAGACAACACAGACAGAAATTAAGTAAAAATGACGGTCAGAACACAGCAGCAGCGTATCAGGCCAAAAAGGAGGTAACTGGGACTGAAAAGAGCAGGAAGGAAATACCTGTATGAGATAGAAATGGTAATTTGATGACTAAAGATCTGGATATAAAAGGAAGGTGCAAGTAGCATTTTAAATCTCTTCTGAATAGACCACTCCCAGCTGAAGAGGACATTTTGCCAGCCGAAAGTGATTTCCAGACAGAAACAGGGGATATAACCTTGGAAAAGATAGCAAAATCTATAACGGAATTAAAGAATTTTAAGGCCCCAGGAGAGGATTCAATATTTCCTGAAATGCTTAAGGTGGAAAATGAGTTGATGAATGTACTTTTGAAACTTTTTAATGTGGCTGAGGATAATGATGGAATTCCAGAAGAGTGGGAAAATGGAGTGATTATAAAAACACCAAAAAGGGGAGATTTATGTGTATTTGGAAATTGGCAAGGGATAACTTTGACACCTGTAGTTGCAAAAGTCTTTTCCAAAATCTTGTTGGACAGAAAAAAGCCAGTAATTGATACAATTTTAAGAGAAGAACAAGCGGAATTTAGAAAGGGTCGAGGGTGTAATGATCAGATTTTTATTGTACGGCATCTATTGCAACAAGCTAATGAGATGAAAATGCCACTTAACATGTGTTTTGTGGATTTTGAAAAGGCGTTTGATAGTGTTTCACGTGGACCTATGTTGAAAATTATGAGATTCTATGGTATACCAGAAAAGTTTGAAAATATTATTAGACGCCTGCATAAAGGTACTTTTTGTAATGTAATGGTGGGTTGTTCTTTGAGTGATCCATTTGAAGTTAGGTCAGGGGTGATTCAAGGAGGAGTTCTTTCGCCTTTGCTGTTTGTTTTTGTTATGGATTGTTATGAGAAAGGTTGTAAGGAGAACAGGTGCAGGAATTACTGGAAAGAAAATAAGAGGCTGATGGATTTGGACTATGCTGATGATATTGTACTGATTTGCGGAAGTATGTACGAGATGTAGAGGGTGCTTGATTGTCTGGTGGAGGAAGGACAAAAAGTGGGATTGATAATAAATTGTGGAAAGACCGAAATTATTAATTTGGACATGGAGAACCAAATCGATTGTGTAATTGTGAATAATGTGGTGAAGAATGCAGAAAATTTTAAACATCTGGGAACGATTGTATCATATAATGGATCACTAAATAATGATATTGAGGATAGGATTAGACTGGCTTGGCGAGCTGTTGGAATGTTGAAATCTGTTTGGAATAATAATATGCTTCTGGTACATACTAAGGTAAAAGTTTGCAAGTCCATGGGTAGACCAGATTTAATTTATGGCCATGAGGCATGGTACAGTACAATTGCAACAGATCAGAAAGTATTAGGATCTGAGGATAAAACACTGAAAAGGATTCTTGGGGTAAAGTAGCAAGATAGGGTTACAAATGAAAGAGTAAGTGATATTACGAGAGTGGAACTATACGTGAGACTGTCTCGCTGGAAATGGCTGGGGCACATATATAGAAAAGAAGGCAGTTTATTACAGGATGTGCCAGAGTGGACTGTTAGATGAAGAAGAGGTGGAGGTAGGCCGAGGGAAACCTGGCTGAGGACAATGAAAAGCGAACAGGAAAGGAGTGTTGGTGGGATCTGAAGGAGATGGCAAGAGACAAATATTGGTGGATAGAGTTCATCGGAGCCCTATGCATCCCGTGGGGTGCCATAGAAAATGATTGATTAATTGATTGATTGTATACTGACAAATAATGACAATCACAATCCATAATTATCAATTTAAGCCTGATAGAAGTTAAATGAAAAATGGAGAAGCGATTTAAGGAGAGATCTTTAGCTTATTGATTTCCTGCTGACATGGCATTAAAAAGGAGAACACAAGGGAAACGGTGCATGCAGTATATACCTAATGAAAGTATCAGTCGGAAAAATGCAGTATATAGATCTGTTTTGCCTCCCAATCTGCAGCTCCAAGGTGCCACTGTTGACGATTCTTTGGAGGGTCCACAGGCCGTACCAGAGTGATAGGACAGGTTAAGGTGATAAGTTTGTGGTCGGAGGAGCAAAACTGAGAGTAAAGATTAACAGTGTAGGCAGAAGGATTATTTGTAAGGAGGAGATCAAGCTTGGAGCTCTCTCCAAGGCGGTCAGGGATACGTGTAGGGTTCTGTACAAGCTGCTCTAGGTCATTAAGGATAGACAAGATGTAGGCTTGTTCACCAGGTGGATCAGTGAAAGGATAGGAGAGCCAAAGGTGGTGGTGAACATTGAAATCTCCTAGAATGGATATTTCAGAGAAAGCAGAAATAGATAGAATGTGTTCCATCGTAGAAGTAGGATAGTCGAAGAATTTATTATAGTCAGTAGCATTAGGAGATAAGTAAACAGCACAGCTACATTTAGTCAGAGAATGACAAGAAAGTTGAAGCCAGAGAGTAGAGGATTCAGAAGAATAAAATTCAGGAACACAAGAGCAAGATAACTCGTTGCATACATACACACAACAGCCACTATTGGTGTTGAAATGAATATAGAGAAAGTAGGAGGATACAGAAAAGGGTTTGCTTTCAGTTGCCTCAGACAGCTAAGTCTCTGTCAAGAAGAGAAGGTCAGGTTTAGAGGGGGAGAGGTGGTATTCGACAGAGAGAAAGTTAGGGGAAAGGCCGCAAGAACTGAAGAAATGAGGAAGTGAGTGAGACATGAATGCAATACCACATGAACACGTGATGACAAATATGTTGTGGTAACCTCCTGGAAAGTAAAAGGCAGAGGAGCACAAAGCTTTCGTCTGTATTTAAAGACATCTTCAGGGTGAACGAGTGTAAAGAGGCAAGAAGGCAGAATATAATCAGTACACTGTAGGACCAATATCCTCAAGAAAGTTGCCAAACACCTAATCCATGGGTGTGATGTCAGACTTGACCAACTCTCTTGAGCATGTTGGTCCTACTATATATATATATATATATATATATATATATATATATATATATATATATATATATATATATATATATATATATATATATAGATGAAAGATAGATAGATAGATATAGATAGATAGATGGATATAAGGAGAGAGAGAGAGAGAGAGAGAGAGAGAGAGAGAGAGATGAGGGCCTCACTTCGATAACGTTGTAGGAGCCGCCAAAAAAAAAAAAAAAGAATAGCAGTCAATTTTTCGTGTGTTGCTCCGGGACTAATATACGTATCTGTCTAGATATTATTGGATTTTTTGCCACTTTCATTGTCAGCTCTTGCTCAGATCTACCTGTGGGAAGTTAGTGCTACATTATGGAACTGGGGCCATTATATGTATATCTATATCTTTCTATCTATCTAGCTATATCTATGTCTATATCTATCTATCTAGCTATATCTATGTCTATATCTATCTATCTATATCTGTCTATATCTATCTATCACTGTCTCTATCTATCTATCTATATATCTATCTATCTATCTATATACCTAGGCTGCTTCCCCCAAGGAAATGGAGGTAGCCGAGAGAGGACGACAAGCTTCCAATATACTCATCTACTCAAACACATTCTTTCGCATCTTAGCCCCAAAGGGAAGAAGGGACAGATCCTCAACTGCGCAATGCAGTCAGTGACAACCACAGCAGAGCTGGTTTACCCCTGCCACATCATAATAGACTCATCCCCTTACCCGCACCTGACCTGATCAGCTGATCAGACCAAATGAGGGAGAATATCCCCTCTGGGCTGCGTCTTCATTTATTCATTCACATTTTCCCTCCATTTATTTCTGTCATGCACAGCCACTCGTCCGTGCTCAACAGACATCTCTCTCGCATCCAACGCTCTCTTCACACTGTCCATCCATCCTATTCGTGCTCTTCCTCTCAGCCTTACACCTCTCCCATCAGATCTAGTTATCTTTTTCACCAATCACTCATTATCTATTCTCTCCATATGCCAAAACCATCGCAACACCCTCTGCTCAACTCGATCAGCCATCTCCCGAACAACTCCAGTTCTCCTTCGCACTTCATCATTTCGCACTCGATTGATACGCATCACTCCGCACATACTCCTCAGACACCTCATCTCCATTACATTCAAACTTTTCCTCCCTGCTACAAGGTTAACGGTATCTCTCATAATCTGTTAGAAGAAAAATGAAACAAAATCTTGCCCAAGCTCCCAAAATATATCTATGTCAATGTTTTTCCGACATTGGCCAAGCCAGAGCAAGTAGGAAAGCCTTAGTAAGTAGTCCAGTGGCCTCCTGCCTTAAAAACCTCTTATAGTCTTCGCGGTACCAGGGCAACAGTGTTGTTGATGGTTCGCTGGTTTCGTCTGAACACCTCCTACTCGTCCTTGGCATGCTGGAGGAGGCGGGCTCGAGTCATCTCGTTCTCTGGCTTCCATGCGTTGACAGTCTGGGCCCACACAATCCCCATGGCTCTGCACTAATATTTGATCTGTCACGTCAGTATATTTCTCTCACGAGGTGGCCCTTGATATCACCACATATCTAAAGCTTGTTATCAGACGCCACTATACAAGGCGTAATGCATCATTATATACCGAATATTACTCTTTTATATCATGCCCAGAAGGAAAGAAAGTACACAGATTATGTGGTCACAACTTCACCTTTCAATCTCCCTCCTCTACCTGCCCTCCCTCCCCTCTCTCACTCCACCCCAGCACAATCACTCGTCCCCCCCACCCACCTTCCCTTCTCTCTCTAGCCCCTACCTCTCAGCCCCTCTTACTCCAATGTGTCTTGCCGCACATAAAGGAGCCAGTCTGAGGCACGGGGTACAGGAGGATAGGTGATTTTTTATGGCCACGACTGTAAAGTCAAAGATAAAAGTCGTGTCCTTGGTTTCTCCGAAGATCAAGTGTAATAAGTGAAACATTATGAGAACTCTACCACGGTTACATATTAGTGGCTGACTAGCCTGACTTCCTCAAGCATCGAATCTGCTGCTGATTACATGATGGTATAAATGAATCCAGGGAATTACGAAGCCATAACATCGATTCACGAAAATTACTCCTCCCGAGGGACGAAATGTGAACCATATTCCTTCAGGTGATGATTGCTTGGCCGTTACATCTTACATCTTACCATAAAACGTCAAGCAGACCGAGTATATATCTTTGTATGGAGTAAGAAAGCAACATGTATCCACTTCCAACGGAGATCAGCGGTGGCATGATCTATTTTTATTTAGGGGAAGATAATCCAGAATATATTGTGCAAAGATTCGGTGTAAAGATAATTGCAGAAAGTTAGAATAGGCGATTTCGGGAGGAGGGCAAAAGGGAGAAAGGTCATTGTTCTGGTCGCCTTCGTGTTATCACATCGGTATAGGACCAGGAAATAACCACTGTGATGGAAGGCAGCACGTGCAAGCAGTCCGTACGCCTCAAGAGACGAATTTCATCTAGAATAACGTACACAAGTATTTGTACGTATTGCAGCTTTCGGTCTTCTGGGTTATGAGTTCGAAATCCAGCCTGTGGGGTTCATATCACTTCATATAACAATATATTCGATTATCATTATACAGCAACTGTATACCCTGGGGAAGAGGGGATAGAATACATCCCCCGTATTCCCTGCTTGTCGTAAGAGGTGACTAAAAGGGACACTTTTATCTACATTCTTTTTGCTGTGTCTTTCCCTTGTACTTTGTCTGTCCAAACCCTCTGCATTTTTCTTTCATTTAGTTAATTTCCTCTCTCCACTGTCTGGTTCCTGCGAGTCACTGGCATTTGGCTCCAGGGTAAAATATTTTTCTGCCTAAGAAATCTTGATTAACTCTCTGTTATGATGCAATGACCCTCAGTTCCGTGCAGCCCTTAAGTGGGCAGGAGGTGCTAAGAATCCCACGGTGTAGGAATAAGTTTATACATCCAAAAAGAACCTTCAGAATAGGAAATTGGAATGTTCGAACTCAGTCAGGCTGGTAAAATGGAAGAACTTATTTCAGTGTTCAAGGAATACAATATAGATATTTGTGCTCTTACAGAAACGAGGTTGCTTGGTGATGATAAAATGAATTTGGAAGATTGTATTACTTTGTTGGTTTCTGGTAGGAGTGATGGAAATCATTACCAAGGAGTAGGCTTACTGTTGAGTAGAGATGCTTGCAAGGCACTGTGTGAGTTTGAGCCAATTAATGAGCGCTTGATTTATGCACGTTTAAAATCTGACCATGGTAATATCAGTATGGTAGTAGGGTATGCCCCAACAAATGAGGCTGCTGATGAAATGAAGGATGACTTGAATGAGAAGCTGCAGAACGTGGTGAATAGAGTTGCAAGACATGATGTGTTAGTTTGCATTGGTGATTTTAATGTTTGTTGGTAGTAGTAGGGATGGTTTTGAAGATTGTATGGGTAAGGAGGGTGTTGGTATAACAAACAAAAAGGTGGTGCGATTTGGAAGCTTTTGTTTGGCAAATGACCTTACGATTGGTGGAACTATCTTTGAGCAAAGAGAAATACATAAGACTACTTGGATTTCACCATGTGGTAAATACTGTAACCAGATTGACCACACTGCAATTAGCAGAAGGCATAGGAGACATATGCAAAATGTTTGCGTAAGGAGGGGGGGCGGATATAAGTGCTCATCAACTTGTTGTGCCAAAGATTAAAATAAAACTTAAGAGAAACGTTAATGGTAATTGTACTGGAGGTAATGAATATGATTTTGATGAGCTGAGAAGTGATGAGAACACGAAGGAAAAGTTTCGGTGGGAATGTAGGAATAGGTTTCTAGTCCTGCAGACTTTGATGGAATCTGAAGACAATGATATTAATTAAATGTGGAGAGAGGTAAAAGAGGTTTTGCATGAGAGTGCTAAGATTACTCTTAAGAAAAAGGGAAAAGCAAGGAGGAAAAAGTAGATGTCAGATGAAACATGGAATGCAATTAAGAAAAGGAAAGAGGCGAAGTTAAGAAGTGAAGAACAACATGTTGATGGCCAGGTAGTTGAAGTACTTAGAGCAAAATACTGGAGTTCACATTCTGATGTAAAAAGACTCATTAAACGTAATTAGAGCAGGCTATATGATGAAAAGGCAACACAGACAGAAATTAAGTAAAAATGACGGTCAGAACACAGCAGCAGCGTATCAGGCCAAAAAGGAGTTAACTGGGACTGAAAAGAGCAGGAAGGAAATACCTGTATGAGATAGAAATGGTAATTTGATGACTAAAGATCTGGATATAAAAGGAAGGTGCAAGTAGCATTTTAAATCTCTTCTGAATAGACCACTCCCAGCTGAAGAGGACATTTTGCCAGCCGAAAGTGATTTCCAGACAGAAACAGGGGATATAACCTTGGAAAAGATAGCAAAATCTATAACGGAATTAAAGAATTTTAAGGCCCCAGGAGAGGATTCAATATTTCCTGAAATGCTTAAGGTGGAAAATGAGTTGATGAATGTACTTTTGAAACTTTTTAATGTGGCTGAGGATAATGATGGAATTCCAGAAGAGTGGGAAAATGGAGTGATTATAAAAACACCAAAAAGGGGAGATTTATGTGTATTTGGAAATTGGAAAGGGATAACTTTGACACCTGTAGTTGCAAAAGTCTTTTCCAAAATCTTGTTGGACAGAAAAAAGCCAGTAATTGATACAATTTTAAGAGAAGAACAAGCGGAATTTAGAAAGGGTCGAGGGTGTAATGATCAGATTTTTATTGTAAGGCATCTATTGCAACAAGCTAATGAGATGAAAATGCCACTTAACATGTGTTTTGTGGATTTTGAAAAGGCGTTTGATAGTGTTTCACGTGGAACTATGTTGAAAATTATGAGATTCTATGGTATACCAGAAAAGTTTGAAAATATTATTAGACGCCTGCATAAAGGTACTTTTTGTAATGTAATGGTGGGTTGTTCTTTGAGTGATCCATTTGAAGTTAGGTCAGGGGTGATTCAAGGAGGAGTTCTTTCGCCTTTGCTGTTTGTTTTTGTTATGGATTGTTATGAGAAAGGTTGTAAGGAGAACAGGTGCAGGAATTACTGGAAAGAAAATAAGAGGCTGATGGATTTGGACTATGCTGATGATATTGTACTGATTTCCGGAAGTATGTACGAGATGCAGAGGGTGCTTGATTGTCTGGTGGAGGAAGGACAAAAAGTGGGATTGATAATAAAGTGTGGAAAGACCGAAATTATTAATTTGGACGTGGAGAACCAAATCGATTGTGTAATTGTGAATAATGTGGTGAAGAATGCAGAAAATTTTAAACATCTGGGAACGATTGTATCATATAATGGATCACTAAATAATGATATTGAGGATAGGATTAGACTGGCTTGGCGAGCTGTTGGAATGTTGAAATCTGTTTGGAATAATAATATGCTTCTGGTACATACTAAGGTAAAAGTTTGCAAGTCCATGGGTAGACCAGATTTAATTTATGGCCATGAGGTATGGTACAGTACAATTGCAACAGATCAGAAAGTATTAGGATCTGAGGATAAAACACTGAAAAGGATTCTTGGGGTAAAGTAGCAAGATAGGGTTACAAATGAAAGAGTAAGGGATATTACGAGAGTGGAACTATACGTGAGACTGTCTCGCTGGAAATGGCTGGGGCACATATATAGAAAAGAAGGCAGTTTATTACAGGATGTGCCAGAGTGGACTGTTAGATGAAGAAGAGGTGGAGGTAGGCCGAGGGAAACCTGGCTGAGGACAATGAAAAGCGAACAGGAAAGGAGTTTTGGTGGGATCTGAAGGAGATGGCAAGAGACAAATATTGGTGGAGAGTGTTCATCGGGGCCCTATGCATCCCGTGGGGTGCCATAGAAAATGATTGATTAATTGATTGATTGTATACTGACAAATAATGAAAATCACAATCCATAATTATCAATTTAAGCCTGATAGAAGTTAAATGAAAAATGGAGAAGCGATTTAAGGAGAGATCTTTAGCTTATTGATTTCCTGCTGACATGGCATTAAAAAGGAGAACACAAGGGAAACGGTGCATGCAGTATATACCTAATGAAAGTATCAGTCGGAAAAATGCAGTATATAGATCTGTTTTGCTTAGTTACCAAAACTACACTCTCATTCGCAGGTTCATCACCTGGAGCAAATGGCATCTCAAGTCAGTGCTTCCAAAGATCCGTATGACACAAAACAGAGCGCACCAAAACTTGAGTCTTTCAGCAAATGTTTTCACCAAATTTCACAACACGACTTTTGTTTTTGATTGTACAGCCTGGAATTTAAGTTCTCGGATCCAGCTTTTACGATCATTAGCCACAGGTGACACTTTAATATCTCCCTGGAGAGGTGGGTGGAATCAGGAAGTAGGAGACGGATGAATGAGGTGAGGGGTGTTGGTGGGTGGCGTTGGCATTCGAGTTTATTGCTTCAGAAATATGTGTGTGTGTTATAGGCCTTGAGCTTGTATTGGGTTATTCACCCAATCAATCAATGAATCAATCATTTCCTGTGGCACCCTCGGGGATGCATAGGGCCTCGATGAACTCACACCACCACATCCTATCTTGTGCTAACTCCTCAAGATCTCCCCAACACTCATCTCCAGCTTCCCGTCTCATTGTCCTCACCCACGTCTCTTTTGGCCTTCCTCTACCTCTCCTACCAGGTGCCACCCACCCTGGTGTACCTCGTACTATTTCCTGTCTCCTATACACATGTCCTAGCCACTTCCATCGTGAGAATCTAACATATTCATCGATCGGCTGCACTCCCGTTATTTCTCTAATTCTACTATTTGGTATCCTTTCCCACCACTTAACTCCTAATATTCTTCTAAGTGCTTTATTTTCAAACACCAAGAATTTATTTTCCATAGTCACTGTGCTGTACCAAGACTCGTGTCCATAAATTAAGATACTCCTAACCATTACCTTATAAAGTTTGATTTTTGTATGCACAGAGAAATTGTTATTATTCCAAATATTTTTAAGCATTCCCATTGCCTGATTAGCCTTCTTTAACCTTCCCTCGAATTCAAAGTTCAAAGAACCATCCTTGGCTAAATAAGTACCTAAATATTTAAACCTATCAACTTGCTTTACAACCATACCTCCAATTACACATTCCTGCGCATTTTCCATATTCATATTGATTATTTCAGTTTTTCCACAATTAATAACCAAACCCACCTTGCGACCTTCACTCACCAAACAGTCCAACACTCTCTGCATCTCTTCTGGCCCATCACAAATCAAAACTATATCATCTGCATAATCTAAATCCAAAAGTTTCCTGTTCTCTCCCCAAAGTATACCTGCACCGGTTTCTGTTCCAACACGTTTCATAATGTAATCAATGACCAATATAAATAGTAAAGGCGATAGAACATCACCTTGAATTACTCCGGACTTGACTTCAAACGAATCACTCAGACAACCATCAACCATCACTTTACAAAATGTGTCCTCATGCATGTTCATAATGACCCTCACAAACTCCTCTGGTATTCCATAATGTCTCATGATCTTCCCCATAGACTCTCTCGAAACACTATCAAAAGCCTTTTCAAAATCAACAAAACAAAGACTTAACGGTACTCTCATTTCATTAACTTGCTGCATCAAATGCCTAACTATAAAGATCTGATCATTGCAACCACGTCCCTTTCTAAAACCAGCCTGTTCATCCCTCAGAATACCCTCAACCACCGGCTCCAACCTATTTAACAACACTCTACTGAAAACTTTCAAAGCTATCGGTGACAAAGAGATTCCCCTCCAATTACCACATTCACTCAGGTCTCCTTTCTTCGGAACTTTAACAATTACACCATTCTTCCAAACTGATGGTAGCAACCCCGTCACCCATATCTTATTGAATAGCTTGGTCAAGATCATTATTAATCTATCCCCCTCCACTTTAAACATTTCCGGAAATAAACCATCCTCCCCTGGTGCCTTATTATTCTTTAACTGTTTTACTGCTTTCTCCACTTCTGCAAGCCTCAACTCTCCTGTTTCTATATTTAAATCTTCCTGAGCAGACGGTATATCCTCTTCTGGTGGTATTGGTCTATTAAGAACTGTCTCAAAATGCTCTTTCCATCTATTTTTAATATCTCCATCTTTGGTCAATAAATTTCCTTCCCTGTCTCTAATTGGTATTTCCTTGCGTTTACCTGCATTACCACTCAGTTCTCTAATCGATTCATATGCTATTCTTTGACTCTGTCCATCATTTTTGTCTATTAGGATTTCAGTCTCTGCAACCTTTTCATCCACACATCTTCTTTTATCTCTCCTAGCTAACCTTCTTACTTCTGAATTCAAACTCCAGTACGCAGCTCTTGCTAATTCAATCTCTCGTTCATCAACGCATTGCATCTCACTCCTCAATTTAGCCTCACCTCTCTTTTTTATCATATCCCACGTTTCCTCTGATATCCATTTCTTTCTCCTGAAGCTATGTCTCCTTCCAATCGTACATTCAGCAGTCTCATGCAAAACTTTGTTCACATCCTCCCACATCTCATCTACACTTCTCTCCCCCTCTTCCAACGTTTCCAACACCAAAAACCTATTTCTGCATTCTAATCTGAATTCCTCCTTTTCTTCTCCTTCTCTTCTAAGCTTAACAATATCGTATCTACCAACACCAGATTTTTCCTTCTTCTGATTTTTAAGTTTAAACCTTATTTTTGCAATGCTGAGTTGATGGTCACTACCAATATCCGCTCCCCGTTTAACATGAACATCTAGCAGAGAACTTCTATGCCTCCTACTGATAGCGATGTGATCAATCTGATTTTTATATTTTCCACACGGCGACACCCAAGTTGTCTTGTGTATATTGCAATACCATGAGATAAAAGGCTACTGCATCATCCAGGTCACCACAGTTACCTCCCCTAGGTACTCATTTTACCTACCAACCCACAATGGGTGGATGGACACCTGAGTCAAGTGACCCCCGCTGTCCGTACCAGGATTCGAACCCTGACGCTTACGGGCTGGCAGCTTCGCAGGGAGCGATGTTAACCACTCAGCCACAAGAAGAAATATTAGAAATAAATTACAAACTTAGGTTATATAATATGAAGATGAATAATTATTTAAATTCAGATCTTATGTCACCATGTCTATATATTTAATATTCTGCTTAAAAGGGACATTCATCGCGTCCTTCTTTAAACCACTTCCCTATGAATCTCTTGTATGAGATCAGATACTCGATCGCCTCCATGCCCCTATATCCTCTGCCATTTGCCTGCCCTTCATTCGGCACACGCCTCCATTTCTTATTCAGTACATTACCACTTAATCCCTTCACTTCATCCTTCACCTTCCACTCCCCCTTTCCCCCACAGTGACATGCAGTCTTCTTGGAAGTCTTTCCTTCTCCCTCCACACTACATGGCCAAAGTACCTTTATCCTGCTACTTTTGGTGACTCCAACATCACAATCCTCCCTCACTTTTTCAGTTGACTCGGTCAGTTTCTCCACAAAGCCCCGCGTGTTCCTATCAAATAATGCCGTGCAGGAGTTAAATTAGCAGCTTCAAACCAAAGGTAACAGGAATTCACTACATTGTAAGATTAATTACAAATCTATACCAGATATAACTGGAGGGATGCTCAGTGAAGCTCATCTCTCCGACAAGGGCAACGTAATTTTTATTGAATCCAAGTCAGATCCGGATTATGTTACGGATCATTTCGAACTTTTTTTAAAATTAATTTTGTGGATTAATATTAAGAGATATGTCACATATTATAAACAAGGGAAGAGCAGTTTCTAAACCACTCTTCATAATGGGTTAGGGTTTCTCATCCCAGGTTAGCGTTTTGCATAAAGTGTTCTCGGGATCCAGAATCTGTAATGTGATCCAGATCGGTCCCAAAAGTTAACTGATTGTTCCCTGCGACATGGGCTGTCTACCTACCAAATTTGGTCCAAAACTTTCTTTTACTTTTTGAATAATCCTGCCAACAGACAAACATGCAAACAAACAAACAGACAAGGGTGGAAACATATTCTCCTTGTCAGAGAGAATGAATAAGGTCTCAAGACCTGCTTACCTTACTCACTGCCCTTACTTGGAGGAAAACAATTGTTTAGACATTAAAAAAAAAAAAAAATCTTTGACAGTGGTTATGATTAAAACCTGCCTTAAAAATTATTTTCAGTTTGTTCTTGCGAGGAATAGCAGAAATTACTTGTAGCTTCTTACAGTTATTCCACTGCTCTTCTTAAGATGGTTCAAAAAGACAAAATACGTAAATATAATACTGTATCAGGTAACATTTTCAGTCCTAATGGATTTTTTTTTTTCGTCATTCTGGTTGTAGTTTGCCTACCATAAATCGTCGTAGTTTTTTGTACTTTGGCATTCGGTATCAGGCAGCTCAACGGCGGAAGACGAATCAGTGTTGGTGGACACTCTGTAGGGATAGGGTCAACACGTCCAAAGCCTTAAAATATATGCTTTGTAACTCAAATACGAAGGTATTATTTTCTTTTAAGATTCTGGTCTTAATTTTCATGTTTGTCTGTACCTCAAACATCACCTAAAGTATCTAATACAACGCTAACAGGCAAAAACATAAACGACAACAATCCCCATTTTTCCATATTCGTCTTTTCTTTATCTTAGAACCCTCTATCTTTAAAATGGCAAAACCGATAACCCTGGATTTCTAACACAGTGGTTTTATTGTCCACTGGTGTGGAAGCACGGTAGGTACTGTAAAAATTTATGGTAGTCAAAGGCAATAGACCGGGAACATATAAACAATCACAGTTTTTCCATGATGTAGAGAAAAAAATATGTGAAAGGGTAAAGAGTGAGGAAAGTTTTTAAAATTTGTAGAATACTTGGTTAAAATTTACTGTCACATGTCAGTACCGAATTTTCTCCCCTTTAACAATTATTTTTATATAATTTGGTTCAGATTTGATGCAATGGTTTTATATGAAACATACATTAACCCGCGCCGTCCCGGGGACGTACTTCCACGTCCTCACGTTTTGTCATAGCTAATCCCGGGGATGTACTTCAACGTCCTGCAATTGCAAGGTTCATAATTTCCACAATTTTCAAAATTCGCGGGAGATTTTCGTTTCGCCTGGGTACCCAAGCCTCCCCTACCTGCCGCCAGGCGGGCAGCGTCCTAGACCCCGCGTGACCCGCGCTCTCCCTTGTCTCGGTCACTCACCTGCTAGCAGTGACCCAGGTCAGACATGGCGCGGAAAGGTCTCTCAGATGAGGAAATCGCATCCGTCCTGGAAGCCTTCACTGGAGACAGTGATTCTCCACTCGATGATGATGTGGTGGATCGCGATTACATGCAGCCAGAGGAAGAAATAAGTAGCAGTGATGAGGAGGTCCCTTCGCCCCGAAAAACGCGGTATGTGACATACCGTAAGGCAAGGGAAGGCCAGCCTGCTCCCCAACCACGTGCACAGCTATCTCTCCATCACGAATCTGATGAGGACGAGGATGAGGACGATGAGGATGACGGAGGCCTAGGACGTGATATCGCCGCGTGGTTGGGAAAGGAGAAAATATCACCACGTGGATCAGAAGGTGGGGCGAAACGACACATAAGATATGGTCAAAGTACTTTGTCTGGGGAAGTGGCAAGTGGTGTGGTGGGATTGCTGGGAGAAAGGGAAAGTGTTGTGGCGGCAGCGCGGGGTGAAAGTGAGAGTGGTGTGGGGGTAGTGTGGGGTGAAGGGGCAAGTGGTGTGAGGGAGGCAGCACGAGCACGTGGTGCTTGTAGGCCTAAGGGAGAGGAGGTTGAGTCACTCCCCAGCACTTCTTTCGCCCCTGAATATTCCCAAACTTCCTCCCCACAGCCCCAGGATGTGGGGAAAGGAAAGAAAGGGAAGGGAAAGGGTAAAGGAAAAGAGAGAGGGAAGAGAAGTGCGAGTGATGAGAGGCGCCGCTCTCCACCTCCCCAACCTCCCCCACCACCCTCACCTCCCCACCCTGACGAAGGGGACGATGGTGACGTGGTTGGAGACGGTGGTGTCACGTGGAACTGGGAGGATGGGAGTAATTTTACTCCCATCATTCACCCTTTCACTGAGGAGTGGCGGTCAGGTTGCACGGCTCCAGGTGTAAATGCTGGTTCGTCACGGTTAGATTTTTTCAACCTGTTCTTTGGTGAGGCGTTTGTTGGGCACATAGTAGAACAAACAAATATTTTTTCACAATCCCAGCGCCGTGATAGTGAACGTTTAGGAACCACAAGCAGGCATGCAGAACAGTATGACTATCCCGTGACTATTTCAGAGATGTTCCTATTTTTGGCCCTGGTAATCTTGATGGGTGTGGTGAGGAAAAACCAAATTCCTGCCTACTGGACAACTGACCCAATCATCCTCACACCTTTCTTTGGAAAGGTGATGGGTCGTAACAGATTTCAGTATATTCTCGGCCGCCTCCACTTTTTTGATGCAGATGATCCAGCCAATGCAAATAACACCGATAAAATGAGGAGAATTAGGCTGGTATTTGATCATTTACGGGAAATGTTCCGCTCCTCATTTTATCCCAACAGAGACCTCGTCATAGACGAGAGTCTTGTGTTGTGGAGAGGCAATATTTCCTTTAGGCAGTACATACCCAGCAAGAGACACTGTTTCGGGTTCAAGATCTTTGTTATATGTGAATGTAAGACTGGTTATGTGCAAGACATAGTCTTGTACACGGGCGCACAGACAGATATAATAGAAGATCGGAGTATAGGACTCTCTGGGGCCGTGGTGAAGACAATGATAGAAGAGTACCTTCATCGTGGTCATGTGTTGTACCTGGACAACTGGTACACTAGCCCTCTTCTCGCTAGGTTCCTCCACCAACACGACACCGGAGTCTGTGGTACAGTCAAGAGAAACCGTCGTCATATGGTCAAGATAGGGAGGAAACTTGACAAGAACGAGGTGGTTTTCTTCCAGGCCAATAACATCCTTGCAACCCTGTGGAACCACAACAGGGAAGTTTGCCTCCTATCAACTGTTCACAGCCCCCTGATGCACCGCACAGACTCCGTGGATCACCGTAGCGAGAGGAGGCGCAACGTATGGAAACCAGAGTCTGTACTTGCCTATAATCTGAACATGAGGCAAGTTGATCAGTCAGACTCGATGATTTCAAGTGTTGACTGTGCAAGGACCACGATGAAGTGGTACAAAAAACTCTTTTTCCACTTGCTCGACATCACGGTCCTGAACGCCCACTACCTGCACGCAATGACCACCGGAGTATCCGAGACCTTTGAGGGGTTTGTGAGGGAGCTGGCACGTGAAATAATCGCCAAGCATGCCCAGGACAGACCTACACACCGCACCCGCGCCCCCCGTGCTGCTCAGACTCCCCTACGTCTTGCAGGCCGCCACTACCCCAGCGCAATCCCTTCCGAACCAAACCGTCGTAAACCCCAGCGTCGCTGCCATGTATGTAGGCACTCGACAGTCAGACCATCCACGCAGAGAAAAGACACAAGATACGAGTGTGTCGAGTGCAATGTTGCGTTGTGCCTTCAGCCTTGTTTCAAGGAATATCATAATTTCCTACACTACTGAAACTGTGTGGGAAGGCGAAATGACGCTCATGATAATGGTAAGGCCAGTCAGTAGGTGCTAAGTCAAATATAAAGTTGAAACGGGTGTTATTTTTTCAGAAAATTAATGTATAAGATGAGAATTAGTGTAAGTGGAAGGAATTGTTATCAAAACTACACCCACTGTGTAAATCTGGTCAGTAAATATGTGATAGCAAGGAAATAAAGTGGAAAGGGGTGCAATGTTAGCATGAATAAAACGTATAAGTTGAACATTACTGTAAGTTGTCATAATTGATGTCACGAGTACACCCACATTCTGGTCAGTAAGTATGTGATAGGAATTATATACAGTGGAAGATGTAATGTTAGTAGTAAGGTATTTTATAAGTTGATTACTAGTGTAAGATGAAACAAATGATATCGCGATAACACTCCCTGTGTAAGTACGCGCAAATATGACGCTAAGTTCCATCGTACGTTCAGAAATGATGTGATATCAATTATATCAAGTGTTTACATGTGCAATGTTAGTGGAGAATCATTATATAAGTACAAAAATAGGTTGTAAGTTGAATTAGTTGTCATAGCGACTTCACCGTGTGTGTTATTATGCGCTATTATTACGCTATATATTTACGTAAGGCCTGAAATAATCTCAAAACAGTTCTATAAAGTTGAAAAGTGTATAATAATATTAGAAAAGTATTATGTAAGTAGAAAAAGCACAATACGAGTTGAAACAAGAGTCACAGCGAGTTCACTCACTACGTAAATAAGCGCTAACATTACGCTAAATGTTATCAAAAGGCCTGTGAATACGTAAAAACAGATCAATAAAATGTAAAATGGTATAATGTTATTGTAGAAGTATTATGTAAGTAAAAAAAAATATATGTATCATGATTTTAGAATGTTAGCGATTCATCGTGACGAAGTTGGCCAATTTTGCTCGTTTCGCACGATGGTGCAATGCTTATTTCTGCTCTATTTTTGTATAAAATCCAATATACTCTTTTATCACATGTTTTTATGTTTGTAATAAATTCATTTCTACTTACTTTCATTTGTTTCCCAAACTTATAATACCATAGAAAACGTTTGAGGCTCAGACCGCCTAGGGAGAACACGGGGCCAGGTGGGACCAAGGCGTACCTGGTTAAGCTAATTAGGAACCCCGGGGACCACTTTCTTTGCCACCGGCCATTGTTTCTGACCAAAAGCGAAAGTTTAAGCAAAAAAAAAAAAGGGTCGAAAAATGGTCGGGATTGGGGGGTACCAGTGGTCGAAAAGTGGCCGGGACGGGGCGGGTTAAATGAATCAGTTTTGAGAGCAATAGACTAAGATCAGTATCACAGGGCAAGGTCAACTTGAATAATAATGATCCAATTTCAACCAGACTTATTGGAGAGACGCAAGATCATGCAAGAATGTGGGATTTCAAGTTTGAAAATCAAGAGACACTATTCGAACAGGAATAGGTTAGTCAGAACCTTCATCTCTCTATCTATATACCTAGGCTGTGTCCCCTAAAGAAATGTGGGTAGCCGAGACAGGACGACACACTCCCAGTTTACTCATCTACACACACACATTTATTCATATCGTAGCCCCCAAAGGAGAAGGGACAGATCCTCCCCACACAAAGGGCAATCAGCGACATCCGCAGCAAGGTCCGACAGCAGAGCTTGTTTACCTCTGCCACATCATAATGGACCCATCCCCTTACCCGCTCCTGACCTGATCAGCTGATCAGACCAAATGCAGGAGAATATCCCCTCGGGGCTGCACAACCATTTATTCATTAACAATTTCTCTCCAGTCATCTCAATCACGCACAACCACTGTTCTTTGCCCAACAGCCATCCCTCTCGCATTTAACGCACCCTGCATACTGTCCATCCATCCTATTCGTGGTCTTCCTCTCAGCCTTACACCTCTTACATCCGATCCAGTTATCTTTTTCACCAGTTGCTTTTCATCCATTCTCTCCATATGCCCAAACGATTGTAAAGTCCTCTGCTCAACGCGATCAGGTATCTCTCCCGTTACTCCATTTCTCCTTCGCACTTCGTCATTTCTCACTCGATCCATACGCGTCACTCCGCACATACTCCTCAGACACCTCATCTCCATTACATTCACATTCTTCCTCTCTGCTGCACCAACATTCTATGTATCAGCATCATAATATGGTATGGATTGCATTATATTATAATGCAATCCACACCTTTACACCCTCATACAACCCTCTCTTTACATCTATTCTAAGCGAATTACATCAAAAAACTTTTTTCATTCCTCCCAACACCTTTCCTACTTCATTCATTCTAAACTTCACCTCTGCATCTATTCTTCCATCCACAGCAACATGTGACCCTAAATACTTCAAACAATGTACCTCCTCAAGCAACTCACCGTTCAGAACTGCATTCATCCTCCTACCATCTGCCAGTTTTGTACACTTCATCACTTTACTCTTATTCTCATTTACTCTCAATTTCCTCCTTTCACACACCCTTCCAAACTCCTCTACCATATGTCCCATACTCTCCTCCAAATCAGCGACCAGTGCAGTATTATCTGCAAACAGCAGCTGATTCAGATTCCACTCTCTACCATCGGCATTCACCGGACTCAAACCTCCACCTAACACTTTCACATCCACCTTCCTTACAATACCATCCATATACATATGAAACAACCAAGGCGACATCACACATCCCTGCTGCAGCCCGAATCACACGGGAAACCAATCACTTAGAGTATTTACCACTCTTGCACATCTACCTGTCTACCTATCTGTTGCCAGACGCCTTCATCCCTTACGGGGTGGCCACAAACAAATCGCCTCCACGTTGCCCTGTCCCCCGCCATTTCACTGCCCTGCTTCCAACTCACACCCGTCTCTCTCATATACCTCTCCACTTCATCCCTCCATCTCATCCTGGGCCTCTCCCTCCCTCTCCCCTCCTCCACCTCACTCACATACACTCTCTTCGTCAGTCTCTCATCCTCCATCCTCTCCACCTGGCCAAACGACCTCAGTGTGTTCCTCCTAACGCTTCCTATCACATCCACATCCACATCACAACGCTCCTTTATATCATCATTTGTCAGCCTGTCTCTCCATGTGACTCCACAGGCTCCTCTTAAATAACTAATTTCCACTGCTTTCACTCTTGACTTGTGTCCTTCCAACAACCTCCAAGCTTCACTCCCATACGTCAGAGTTGGTATCAGAATACTGTCAAGAAGTAACTTTTTCACTTCCATGCTCACTTTCCTGTTTCTTATCACTGCTTTCAAGGAACCAGCAACCTCTCTTCCTTGTTGTACCCTTTCAAGCACTTCACCCTCCAAACTTCCAACCTTATTCATCACATTCCCCAAGTACTTAAACTTACTCACATTTTCCATGACCTCACCATCCAACCTCACAGTAAATTCATTGACTTCACCTCTCTCAAAGACCATCACTTTACTTTTCCCTATATTCACCTTTAGATTCCGTTTCTTACACACTCTTCCAATCTCATCCACCAAGCCTTGCAGCACAGTATCATCTGCAAACAACAGTACCGGGAGTTTCCAAACACTATCCTCTCACACTTGGGCCACTCCAACATTCACTGCCCTACCCTTTACCTCTTTTATTACCCCATCCATGTACAGATTGAACAACCATGGAAACATGACACATCCCTGTTTCAACCCAACCTACAAAGAGAAAAATTCACTCAGTTCACCATCCACACGCACTGCAGCCTTAGCACTATCATACATACTCTTCACAGCATTCAACAACTTCCCATCTGCTCCATATATTCTTAATACTTTCCACAATCCTTGTCTATCCACTCTATCATATGCTTTCTCCAAGTCCATGAAGGCCGCATACAACTTCTTTCCCTTCTCTAGAAACTTTTCCATTAAGGATCTAAGAATGAATATCTGATCTACACAGTCTCTTCCCTTCCTAAAGCCTCCCTGTTCCTCTCCAACTAATTCCTCTGTTATTTCCCTAACTCTGTCAATAAGTATCCTACCATACACTTTTCCTATTACACTAAGAAGACAAATGCCCCCATGATTTCCACACACTTCTTTCTTCCCTTCTCCTTTGTACAAGGGAATAATTATACCTGACTTCCAATCCTCCGGGACTCTACCTTCCTCGCATGCCAATCTGCACGTCTTCCACATCCATTCTACTACTATCTCTCCCCCATGCTTCAGCATTTCACCACACACTTTCATTAATTCCTGGGTCTTTCCCCGATTTAACTTTCTTCATTGCTTCCACAACTTCTATCCTACTGATTTCTTCCTGTCTTCTCACCTCCCTCCTTCTCCCAGCCATTCCCCAGCCACTTGTACTCGCATTACTTCCATCCTCTATGTTCAACAATTCCTTAACCCGCCCCGTCCCGACCACTTTTCGACCACTGGTACCCCCCAATCCCGACCATTTTTCGACCCTTTTTTTTTTTGCTTAAACTTTCGCTTTTGGTCAGAAACAATGGTTGGTGGCAAAGAAATTGGTCCCCGGGGTCCCTAATTAGCTTAACCAGGTATGCCTTGGTCCCACCTGGCCCCGTGTTCTCCCTAGGCGGTCTGAGCCTCAAACGTTTTCTATGGTATTATAAGTCTGGGAAACCAATGAAAGTAAGTAGAAATGAATTTATTACAAACATAAAAACATGTGATAAAAGAGTATATTGGATTTTATACAAAAATAGAGCAGAAATTAGCATTGTACCATCGTGTGAAATGAGCAAAATCGGCCAACTTGGTCACAATGAATCGCTAACATTCTAAAATCATGATACATATAATTTTTTTTACTTACATAATACTTCTACAATAACATTATACCATTTTACATTTTATTGAACTGTTTTTACGTATTCACAGGCCTTTTGATAACATTTAGCGTAATGTTAGCGCTTATTTACGTAGTGAGTGAACTCGCTGTGACTCTTGTTTCAACTCGTATTGTGCTTTTTCTACTTACATAATACTTTTCTAATATTATTATACACTTTTCAACTTTATAGAACTGTTTTGAGATTATTTCAGGCCTTACGTAAATATATAGCGTAATAATAGCGCATAATAACACACACGGTGAAGTCGCTATGACAACTAATTCAACTTACAACCTATTTTTGTACTTATATAATGATTCTCCACTAACATTGCACATGTAAACACTTGATATAATTGATATCACATCATTTCTGAACGTACGATGGAACTTAGCGTCATATTTGCGCGTACTTACACAGGGAGTGTTATCGCGATATCATTTGTTTCATCTTACACTAGTAATCAACTTATAAAATACCTTACTACTAACATTACATCTTCCACTGTATATAATTCCTATCACATACTTACTGACCAGAATGTGGGTGTACTCGTGACATCAATTATGACAACTTACAGTAATGTTCAACTTATACGTTTTATTCATGCTAACATTGCACCCCTTTCCACTTTATTTCCTTGCTATCACATATTTACTGACCAGATTTACACAGTGGGTGTAGTTTTGATAACAATTCCTTCCACTTACACTAATTCTCATCTTATACATTAATTTTCTGAAAAAATAACACCCGTTTCAACTTTATATTTGACTAAGCACCTACTGACTGGCCTTACCATTATCATGAGCGTCATTTCGCCTTCCCACACAGTTTCAGTAGTGTAGGAAATTATGATATTCCTTGAAACAAGGCTGAAGGCACAACGCAACATTGCACTCGACACACTCGTATCTTGTGTCTTTTCTCTGCGTGGATGGTCTGACTGTCGAGTGCCTACATACATGGCAGCGACGCTGGGGTTTACGACGGTTTGGTTCGGAAGGGATTGCGCTGGGGTAGTGGCGGCCTGCAAGACGTAGGGGAGTCTGAGCAGCACGGGGGGCGCGGGTGCGGTGTGTAGGTCTGTCCTGGGCATGCTTGGCGATTATTTCACGTGCCAGCTCCCTCACAAACCCCTCAAAGGTCTCGGATACTCCAGTGGTCATTGCGTGCAGGTAGTGGGCGTTCAGGACCGTGATGTCGAGCAAGTGGAAAAAGAGTTTTTTGTACCACTTCATCGTGGTCCTGGCACAGTCAACACTTGAAATCATCGAGTCTGACTGATCAACTTGCCTCATGTTCAGATTATAGGCAAGTACAGACTCTGGTTTCCATACGTTGCGCCTCCTCTCGCTACGGTGATCCACGGAGTCTGTGCGGTGCATCAGGGGGCTGTGAACAGTTGATAGGAGGCAAACTTCCCTGTTGTGGTTCCACAGGGTTGCAAGGATGTTATTGGCCTGGAAGAAAACCACCTCGTTCTTGTCAAGTTTCCTCCCTATCTTGACCATATGACGACGGTTTCTCTTGACTGTACCACAGACTCCGGTGTCGTGTTGGTGGAGGAACCTAGCGAGAAGAGGGCTAGTGTACCAGTTGTCCAGGTACAACACATGACCACGATGAAGGTACTCTTCTATCATTGTCTTCACCACGGCCCCAGAGAGTCCTATACTCCGATCTTCTATTATATCTGTCTGTGTGCCCGTGTACAAGACTATGTCTTGCACATAACCAGTCTTACAGTCACACATAACAAAGATCTTGAACCCGAAACAGTGTCTCTTGCTGGGTATGTACTGCCTAAAGGAAATATTGCCTCTCCACAACACAAGACTCTCGTCTATGACGAGGTCTCTGTTGGGATAAAATGAGGAGCGGAACATTTCCCGTAAATGATCAAATACCAGCCTAATTCTCCTCATTTTATCGGTGTTATTTGCATTGGCTGGATCATCTGCATCAAAAAAGTGGAGGCGGCCGAGAATATACTGAAATCGGTTATGACCCATCACCTTTCCAAAGAAAGGTGTGAGGATGATTGGGTCAATTGTCCAGTAGGCAGGAATTTGGTTTTTCCTTACCACACCCATCAAGATAACCAGGGCCAAAAATAGGAACATCTCTGAAATAGTCACGGGATAGTCATACTGTTGGGAATGCCTGCTCGTGGTTCCCAAACGTTCACTTTCACGGCGCTATGATTGTGAAAAAATATTTGTTTGTTCAACTATGCGCCCCACAAACGCCTCACCTAAAAACAAGTTGAAAAAATCCACCCGTGACGAACCTGCATTTACAGCTGGAGCCGTGCAACCTGACCGCCACTCCTCAGTGAAAGGGTGAATGATGGGAGTAAAATTACTCCCATCCTCCCAGTTCCACGTGACACCACCGTCTCCAGCCACGTCACCATCGTCCCTTTCGTCAGGGTGGGGAGGTGAGGGTGGTGGGGGAGGTTGGGGAGGTGGAGAGCGGCGCCTCTCATCACTCGCACTTCTCTTCCCTCTCTCTTTTCCTTTACCCTTTCCCTTCCCTTTCTTTCCTTTCCCCACATCCTGGGGCTGTGGGGAGGAAGTTTGGGAATATTCAGGGGCGAAAGAAGTGCTGGGGAGTGACTCAGCCTCCTCTCCCTTAGGCCTACAAGCACCACGTGCTCGTGCTGCCTCCCTCACACCACTTGCCCCTTCACCCCACACTACCCCCACACCACTCTCACTTTCACCCCGCGCTGCCGCCACAACACTTTCCCTTTCTCCCAGCAATCCCACCACACCACTTGCCACTTCCCCAGACAAAGTACTTTCACCATACCTTATGTGTCGTCTCGCCCCACCTTCTGATCCTCGTGGTGATATTTTCTCTTTTCCCAACCACGCAGCGATATCACGTCCTAGGCCTCCGTCATCCTCATCGTCCTCATCCTCGTCCTCATCAGATTCGTGATGGAGAGATAGCTGTGCACGTGGTTGGGGAGCAGGCTGGCCTTCCCTTGCCTTACGGTATGTCACATACCTCGTTTTTCGGGGCGAAGGGACCTCCTCATCACTGATACTTATTTCTTCCTCTGGCTGCATGTAATCGCGATCCACCACATCATCATCGAGTGGAGAATCACTGTCTCCAGTGAAGGCTTCCAGGACGGATGCGATTTCCTCGTCTAAGAGACGTTTCTGCGCCATGTCTGACCTGGGTCACTGCTAGCAGGTGAGTGACCGAGACAAGGGTGAGCGCGGGTCACGCGGGGTCTAGGACGCTGCCCTCCTGGCGGCAGGTAGGGGAGACTTGGGTACCCGGGCGAAACGAAAATCTCGCGCGAATTTTGAAAATTGTGGAAATTATGAACCTTGCAATTGCAGGACGTTGAAGTACGTCGATGGGATTAGCTGTGACATAACGTGAGGACGTGGAAGTACGTCGACGGGACGCCGCGGGTTAAAGTGTTCTCTCCATCTGCTCACTTTTTCTCCCTTCTCCAGTTAGTAATCTACCAGTTTTATCTTTCACTCCCCTACTAACTTCACTACCACCCTGCCTTACTCTCTTCACCTCTTTCCAGAACATTTTCTTACAGTCCCTCCACTTTACACTCAAATTTCTTCTAAATTCCTTATCCACTTTCTTCTTACTCTCTCTTACTAATCTTTTCACCTCTCTCTTTCTTTCTACATATAACTCTCTCTTCCGCCTCTCAACTTCTTCCATGTCCCTATTTCTCATCCATTCATTGTATGCTTTCTTCTTTTGTGCCACAGCCTGTCTCACCTCTTCATTCCACCATGCTGTTCCTTGCACCCCGTTCCGTCTTCTCTTCACCCCACACACCACATCACATGCTGCACATATTCCTTCTGTGAATATCTTGCACACACCTTCCACGTCCCCCCATCTGCTCCATTTCATATTTACCCAGTCATTCCTCCACTTCTTTCTTATTTTCTGTCTTTTTCCTCACCCTCTTGTAACCTTTCCACTCTCCTTGCGACTCCTCCTTCCTCCCGTCCTTCCCTTCTTTTATTTCTCCATCTTACTTGGATTTTGATTCTGGCCACCACCAAGTAGTGGTCAG